>NW_022994152.1:0-102019 GCF_012275295.1 Melopsittacus undulatus | reverse complement strand
ATCTTGTTGTCTTCTTTACCCGAATGTCGACGTGGCCCCTTTCCTTTGTTCTTTTCTTGTTTGCTGGGGTCTTTTTCCGGTGAAGACGTTGCTGAATTTACTTAGTAATGTATTGACAGAAAAATGCTTACAAGCTTAACATTTTGTTCTATATCTTATATGGTTATTTGCCTAGTGCCCAAGTTTGCAGTATCCTGTAACGAAATGTATCTCCTGATTATTTAACCCCCTTAGGCCAGTCAAACCGTTAAACGGAAGCCCCCTTTGAAACACAGAGCAATTGATTAGGGGAGATTATCCCCTTTGTTTCTCCTTATTGACAGGAGCACTTATGATAATCACGGTCACAAAGGAGGGCTGGTTTCACACAAAGTGCAAAGGCGACAAGGACGCCTAAATTCCTGACACGAATCATCCCTGTATATTTCACATAAGGAATGGTGAGGAACTCCTGTATGTTCTCTGTGCTTCTGCAGAGTTCACCCAGAGGGAACCAAAAGCCCTTTCTTTCACCTCTGGGATCACCACAGGCAAATGACCGTACACGGTATAAAATCCTTCAATGATACAGTCTGAAGACAGCGATTAATTTACAGGGACAGCCCGCAGCGGTGCCCAGTCTGTGGCCACCATGGGCAGGGAGAGCCCCCTGGGCCTAGGCCCGGCCTCAGGGACAGCAGCCCAAAGGCCTTTCTCCAAGGCATGCTGGCTGAAGGGGCAGCAGCAGAGCTGCAGTGAGCAGGGCTGGGGGGGGGGGCCCCGTCACCCCCGCCCCCCCCCCCCCCCCCCCCCCCGTGTCATAGGGCCCCACCCGCCAACGCAGCATCACAATGCTCTGGGGCAGTATAAGGCAGCGTCCTCCCGTGTTCCACTGCCAGAGTGCCCGGCTTTGCCACCAGGACAGAGCTGGCAGCCTGCAGGCAGCCGAGAGGAATTTCCTTGAGGCACCAGTGGAATTACTTGGAGGGGCAGAGAAGGGAAGACTGCCTGAAGCTGCTGGGGCTCTTCTGCTGCAATTGCAGCTCCTGGAGGGGCCACACTCACAGCTTATGGGATGGATGGATGGATGGATGGATGGATGGATGGATGGATGGATGGAAGTCCTGCTTCAGTCCTCGGGGGGCTTGCCGTCCTCATCAGATTCTGGGGAGATAGCGGCAGTAGCCATAGGAAACAGGATGCACAGATGGGCCAGTGGCCTCACCCGGTGCTTTGCAGCTCCCGCTGCCAGGCACGGGAAGGGTTCTTGTCCCTAGGGTTGATCAGGCCAGCAGCATTTTGCTCTTCTTGGAAGCCCCTGAGATGGCTCCAGGTGGAGGCAGAAAAGGCAGTGCCAGTGTCCCCTTGTCCCCTTAGAGGCATAAGCAGCCCGTGGACCAGGAGCCGGTCTTGCTCACATGCTCAGGGAGTAGCCGATCGCCAGCGCTGGGGTCAGGAAGGAATTTTCCCCCGGGGCAGATTGGCACTGGTCCCCGGGGGTTTTTTGCCTTCCTCTGAGCACTGAGCATGACCCCTTGGCAGGGCTCCTCTGGTCCTGGTGCTCTGGGTTATGGCCTGGTGCTCATGCTCCACGAAGGTGGCCCTCGTGTCCTGCAGCTGGGGGGGGAAGGGCTTTTTTCTCCCCAGGGTGGACTAGCAAGTGTCCCCGGGGTTTTTTGCCTTCCTCCGCAGCCGAGCACAGCCCCTTCATGGGGCTCCTTTGGGCTCCTGTAGCCCAAAGGCAGCGGCTCGTGCTCCACGCAGCTGGCCCTCGTGCCCCGCATCCGGGGGGAGGCAGCCTTCTGCACTCCCAGGGTGGCCCCACTGTGGCCCCGGGACTTGCTGCTGTCCTCTGTAGCACTGAGCACCACCCCCTGTCAGGTCTTCTCCGGCCCATTCTGGCTGGCTTCTTGCACTGCTCTCACACCACCACAGCACTGCTCTGACAGATTTATCAAAAGAAAATAGAACCTAAACTAAGCTAGATTAAAATTAACTAAGCTAAGCTAGCCTAACCTGAAATAAAGAACTTTGTTTAAATAAATAACTTTCGTTTCCTTTTATTTATTCATTATTTTATTGGGGTCTTTATGTTATTTTATTTGTATTTAGAAATGCATTGATTTTACTCTTTTATTATTTTCCTTAATTTTACACCTAAATAGTTAAAATACTCTTTCCACCTGTATCCTTTCTGACTTGTGTCTTTGAAAGCGTTTTTGGTGCTGAAACCCCCCTGCCATTTCAGGTAAATAACGGTCTCATCATTATACAACTCGTTGGGAGTGCAGGGAATGGAATGGAATGGAATGGAATGGAATGGAATGGAATGGAATGGAACAGAAGAGCTCCGCTATGTTATGCATATAGTTCTGCATGACAAGCTCTGACGTAGGTCTGAGGGGCTGTCTGCAGTCCCAAGGGAGGCCAGTCCCCCCCAGGAGACCACTCAGGAAACAAGCCTATGGGAGAGCGACCAGCGGTCATTCTGCATTTCAAGGATTTGCCCAGATGTGCTGGGGGGATTTGTTGCCACTCTCAAAATCTCGGCCCTTCATACAGTACCTTTATGTGATACTTAGCTGAGGGTTTTAAAACTCTTCCACACAACTGAGTCAGTTACTTGTTTTTCCTGAGTGTTGCGGGGAAAAGCTGCTCAGTCCGTGCGCTTTAAACCGAATTGGGATCAAAGCGCTTCATTGAGCTACCAAGAACATGGAAGTAGACAGCAGTCAGTGAAGGGTTGCATTCAAGTTGTAATGCAAGAGGTAACCCCCCAAACTAGACACATGAATGATAACTAAACACAAACAAGTATCTGAACACCCTGTGTAAGAAACGCAGAAGAGATTTCTTAAATCCTTCTTTCCAAGAAAATACCTCACCATAAGCAGCACAGTAGCAAATGCCACTTGCTGTGTTGATAAGGAATGGTGAGGAACTCCTGTATGTTCTCTGTGCTTCTGCAGAGTTCACCCAGAGGGAACCAAAAGCCCTTTCTTTCACCTCTGGGATCACCACAGGCAAATGACCGTACACGGTATAAAATCCTTCAATGATACAGTCTGAAGACAGCGATTAATTTACAGGGACAGCCCGCAGCGGTGCCCAGTCTGTGGCCACCATGGGCAGGGAGAGCCCCCTGGGCCTAGGCCCGGCCTCAGGGACAGCAGCCCAAAGGCCTTTCTCCAAGGCATGCTGGCTGAAGGGGCAGCAGCAGAGCTGCAGTGAGCAGGGCTGGGGGGCGGGGCCCCGTCACCCCCGTCACCCCCCCCCCCCCCCCCCCCCCCGTGTCATAGGGCCCCACCCGCCAACGCAGCATCACAATGCTCTGGGGCAGTATAAGGCAGCGTCCTCCCGTGTTCCACTGCCAGAGTGCCCGGCTTTGCCACCAGGACAGAGCTGGCAGCCTGCAGGCAGCCGAGAGGAATTTCCTTGAGGCACCAGTGGAATTACTTGGAGGGGCAGAGAAGGGAAGACTGCCTGAAGCTGCTGGGGCTCTTCTGCTGCAATTGCAGCTCCTGGAGGGGCCACACTCACAGCTTATGGGATGGATGGATGGATGGATGGATGGATGGATGGATGGATGGAAGTCCTGCTTCAGTCCTCGGGGGGCTTGCCGTCCTCATCAGATTCTGGGGAGATAGCGGCAGTAGCCATAGGAAACAGGATGCACAGATGGGCCAGTGGCCTCACCCGGTGCTTTGCAGCTCCCGCTGCCAGGCACGGGAAGGGTTCTTGTCCCTAGGGTTGATCAGGCCAGCAGCATTTTGCTCTTCTTGGAAGCCCCTGAGATGGCTCCAGGTGGAGGCAGAAAAGGCAGTGCCAGTGTCCCCTTGTCCCCTTAGAGGCATAAGCAGCCCGTGGACCAGGAGCCGGTCTTGCTCACATGCTCAGGGAGTAGCCGATCGCCAGCGCTGGGGTCAGGAAGGAATTTTCCCCCGGGGCAGATTGGCACTGGTCCCCGGGGGTTTTTTTGCCTTCCTCTGAGCACTGAGCATGACCCCTTGGCAGGGCTCCTCTGGTCCTGGTGCTCTGGGTTATGGCCTGGTGCTCATGCTCCACGAAGGTGGCCCTCGTGTCCTGCAGCTGGGGGGGGAAGGGCTTTTTTTCTCCCCAGGGTGGACTAGCAAGTGTCCCCGGGGTTTTTTTGCCTTCCTCCGCAGCCGAGCACAGCCCCTTCATGGGGCTCCTTTGGGCTCCTGTAGCCCAAAGGCAGCGGCTCGTGCTCCACGCAGCTGGCCCTCGTGCCCCGCATCCGGGGGGAGGCAGCCTTCTGCACTCCCAGGGTGGCCCCACTGTGGCCCCGGGACTTGCTGCTGTCCTCTGTAGCACTGAGCACCACCCCCTGTCAGGTCTTCTCCGGCCCATTCTGGCTGGCTTCTTGCACTGCTCTCACACCACCACAGCACTGCTCTGACAGATTTATCAAAAGAAAATAGAACCTAAACTAAGCTAGATTAAAATTAACTAAGCTAAGCTAGCCTAACCTGAAATAAAGAACTTTGTTTAAATAAATAACTTTCGTTTCCTTTTATTTATTCATTATTTTATTGGGGTCTTTATGTTATTTTATTTGTATTTAGAAATGCATTGATTTTACTCTTTTATTATTTTCCTTAATTTTACACCTAAATAGTTAAAATACTCTTTCCACCTGTATCCTTTCTGACTTGTGTCTTTGAAAGCGTTTTTGGTGCTGAAACCCCCCTGCCATTTCAGGTAAATAACGGTCTCATCATTATACAACTCGTTGGGAGTGCAGGGAATGGAATGGAATGGAATGGAATGGAATGGAATGGAATGGAATGGAACAGAAGAGCTCCGCTATGTTATGCATATAGTTCTGCGTGACAAGCTCTGACGTAGGTCTGAGGGGCTGTCTGCAGTCCCAAGGGAGGCCAGTCCCCCCCAGGAGACCACTCAGGAAACAAGCCTATGGGAGAGCGACCAGCGGTCATTCTGCATTTCAAGGATTTGCCCAGATGTGCTGGGGGGATTTGTTGCCACTCTCAAAATCTCGGCCCTTCATACAGTACCTTTATGTGATACTTAGCTGAGGGTTTTAAAACTCTTCCACACAACTGAGTCAGTTACTTGTTTTTCCTGAGTGTTGCGGGGAAAAGCTGCTCAGTCCGTGCGCTTTAAACCGAATTGGGATCAAAGCGATTCATTGAGCTACCAAGAACATGGAAGTAGACAGCAGTCAGTGAAGGGTTGCATTCAAGTTGTAATGCAAGAGGTAACCCCCCAAACTAGACACATGAATGATAACTAAACACAAACAAGTATCTGAACACCCTGTGTAAGAAACGCAGAAGAGATTTCTTAAATCCTTCTTTCCAAGAAAATACCTCACCATAAGCAGCACAGTAGCAAATGCCACTTGCTGTGTTGATAAGTGTTACAAAGATTTACTGCAAACCGGGTTTTGTCCCAATCGATTTTATTTACAATTGATTAGAAATTTAAAAGAGACAATAAGTAAAACAGCGCTGGGTGCGCAGGGGAGTCTCCGCTCCACCAGCAACGCACAACCGGGATCTTTGGAGTACAGTCTCTTATACTTCTCAGATTTGGGTTTTAGCCAATCTTGTTGTCTTCTTTACCCGAATGTCGACGTGGCCCCTTTCCTTTGTTCTTTTCTTGTTTGCTGGGGTCTTTTTCCGGTGAAGACGTTGCTGAATTTACTTAGTAATGTATTGACAGAAAAATGCTTACAAGCTTAACATTTTGTTCTATATCTTATATGGTTATTTGCCTAGTGCCCAAGTTTGCAGTATCCTGTAACGAAATGTATCTCCTGATTATTTAACCCCCTTAGGCCAGTCAAACCGTTAAACGGAAGCCCCCTTTGAAACACAGAGCAATTGATTAGGGGAGATTATCCCCTTTGTTTCTCCTTATTGACAGGAGCACTTATGATAATCACGGTCACAAAGGAGGGCTGGTTTCACACAAAGTGCAAAGGCGACAAGGACGCCTAAATTCCTGACACGAATCATCCCTGTATATTTCACATAAGGAATGGTGAGGAACTCCTGTATGTTCTCTGTGCTTCTGCAGAGTTCACCCAGAGGGAACCAAAAGCCCTTTCTTTCACCTCTGGGATCACCACAGGCAAATGACCGTACACGGTATAAAATCCTTCAATGATACAGTCTGAAGACAGCGATTAATTTACAGGGACAGCCCGCAGCGGTGCCCAGTCTGTGGCCACCATGGGCAGGGAGAGCCCCCTGGGCCTAGGCCCGGCCTCAGGGACAGCAGCCCAAAGGCCTTTCTCCAAGGCATGCTGGCTGAAGGGGCAGCAGCAGAGCTGCAGTGAGCAGGGCTGGGGGGCGGGGCCCCGTCACCCCCGTCACCCCCCCCCCCCCCCCCCCCCCGTGTCATAGGGCCCCACCCGCCAACGCAGCATCACAATGCTCTGGGGCAGTATAAGGCAGCGTCCTCCCGTGTTCCACTGCCAGAGTGCCCGGCTTTGCCACCAGGACAGAGCTGGCAGCCTGCAGGCAGCCGAGAGGAATTTCCTTGAGGCACCAGTGGAATTACTTGGAGGGGCAGAGAAGGGAAGACTGCCTGAAGCTGCTGGGGCTCTTCTGCTGCAATTGCAGCTCCTGGAGGGGCCACACTCACAGCTTATGGGATGGATGGATGGATGGATGGATGGATGGATGGATGGAAGTCCTGCTTCAGTCCTCGGGGGGCTTGCCGTCCTCATCAGATTCTGGGGAGATAGCGGCAGTAGCCATAGGAAACAGGATGCACAGATGGGCCAGTGGCCTCACCCGGTGCTTTGCAGCTCCCGCTGCCAGGCACGGGAAGGGTTCTTGTCCCTAGGGTTGATCAGGCCAGCAGCATTTTGCTCTTCTTGGAAGCCCCTGAGATGGCTCCAGGTGGAGGCAGAAAAGGCAGTGCCAGTGTCCCCTTGTCCCCTTAGAGGCATAAGCAGCCCGTGGACCAGGAGCCGGTCTTGCTCACATGCTCAGGGAGTAGCCGATCGCCAGCGCTGGGGTCAGGAAGGAATTTTCCCCCGGGGCAGATTGGCACTGGTCCCCGGGGGTTTTTTGCCTTCCTCTGAGCACTGAGCATGACCCCTTGGCAGGGCTCCTCTGGTCCTGGTGCTCTGGGTTATGGCCTGGTGCTCATGCTCCACGAAGGTGGCCCTCGTGTCCTGCAGCTGGGGGGGGAAGGGCTTTTTTTCTCCCCAGGGTGGACTAGCAAGTGTCCCCGGGGTTTTTTGCCTTCCTCCGCAGCCGAGCACAGCCCCTTCATGGGGCTCCTTTGGGCTCCTGTAGCCCAAAGGCAGCGGCTCGTGCTCCACGCAGCTGGCCCTCGTGCCCCGCATCCGGGGGGAGGCAGCCTTCTGCACTCCCAGGGTGGCCCCACTGTGGCCCCGGGACTTGCTGCTGTCCTCTGTAGCACTGAGCACCACCCCCTGTCAGGTCTTCTCCGGCCCATTCTGGCTGGCTTCTTGCACTGCTCTCACACCACCACAGCACTGCTCTGACAGATTTATCAAAAGAAAATAGAACCTAAACTAAGCTAGATTAAAATTAACTAAGCTAAGCTAGCCTAACCTGAAATAAAGAACTTTGTTTAAATAAATAACTTTCGTTTCCTTTTATTTATTCATTATTTTATTGGGGTCTTTATGTTATTTTATTTGTATTTAGAAATGCATTGATTTTACTCTTTTATTATTTTCCTTAATTTTACACCTAAATAGTTAAAATACTCTTTCCACCTGTATCCTTTCTGACTTGTGTCTTTGAAAGCGTTTTTGGTGCTGAAACCCCCCTGCCATTTCAGGTAAATAACGGTCTCATCATTATACAACTCGTTGGGAGTGCAGGGAATGGAATGGAATGGAATGGAATGGAATGGAATGGAATGGAATGGAACAGAAGAGCTCCGCTATGTTATGCATATAGTTCTGCATGACAAGCTCTGACGTAGGTCTGAGGGGCTGTCTGCAGTCCCAAGGGAGGCCAGTCCCCCCCAGGAGACCACTCAGGAAACAAGCCTATGGGAGAGCGACCAGCGGTCATTCTGCATTTCAAGGATTTGCCCAGATGTGCTGGGGGGATTTGTTGCCACTCTCAAAATCTCGGCCCTTCATACAGTACCTTTATGTGATACTTAGCTGAGGGTTTTAAAACTCTTCCACACAACTGAGTCAGTTACTTGTTTTTCCTGAGTGTTGCGGGGAAAAGCTGCTCAGTCCGTGCGCTTTAAACCGAATTGGGATCAAAGCGCTTCATTGAGCTACCAAGAACATGGAAGTAGACAGCAGTCAGTGAAGGGTTGCATTCAAGTTGTAATGCAAGAGGTAACCCCCCAAACTAGACACATGAATGATAACTAAACACAAACAAGTATCTGAACACCCTGTGTAAGAAACGCAGAAGAGATTTCTTAAATCCTTCTTTCCAAGAAAATACCTCACCATAAGCAGCACAGTAGCAAATGCCACTTGCTGTGTTGATAAGTGTTACAAAGATTTACTGCAAACCGGGTTTTGTCCCAATCGATTTTATTTACAATTGATTAGAAATTTAAAAGAGACAATAAGTAAAACAGCGCTGGGTGCGCAGGGGAGTCTCCGCTCCACCAGCAACGCACAACCGGGATCTTTGGAGTACAGTCTCTTATACTTCTCAGATTTGGGTTTTAGCCAATCTTGTTGTCTTCTTTACCCGAATGTCGACGTGGCCCCTTTCCTTTGTTCTTTTCTTGTTTGCTGGGGTCTTTTTCCGGTGAAGACGTTGCTGAATTTACTTAGTAATGTATTGACAGAAAAATGCTTACAAGCTTAACATTTTGTTCTATATCTTATATGGTTATTTGCCTAGTGCCCAAGTTTGCAGTATCCTGTAACGAAATGTATCTCCTGATTATTTAACCCCCTTAGGCCAGTCAAACCGTTAAACGGAAGCCCCCTTTGAAACACAGAGCAATTGATTAGGGGAGATTATCCCCTTTGTTTCTCCTTATTGACAGGAGCACTTATGATAATCACGGTCACAAAGGAGGGCTGGTTTCACACAAAGTGCAAAGGCGACAAGGACGCCTAAATTCCTGACACGAATCATCCCTGTATATTTCACATAAGGAATGGTGAGGAACTCCTGTATGTTCTCTGTGCTTCTGCAGAGTTCACCCAGAGGGAACCAAAAGCCCTTTCTTTCACCTCTGGGATCACCACAGGCAAATGACCGTACACGGTATAAAATCCTTCAATGATACAGTCTGAAGACAGCGATTAATTTACAGGGACAGCCCGCAGCGGTGCCCAGTCTGTGGCCACCATGGGCAGGGAGAGCCCCCTGGGCCTAGGCCCGGCCTCAGGGACAGCAGCCCAAAGGCCTTTCTCCAAGGCATGCTGGCTGAAGGGGCAGCAGCAGAGCTGCAGTGAGCAGGGCTGGGGGGCGGGGCCCCGTCACCCCCGTCACCCCACCCCCCCCCCCGTGTCATAGGGCCCCACCCGCCAACGCAGCATCACAATGCTCTGGGGCAGTATAAGGCAGCGTCCTCCCGTGTTCCACTGCCAGAGTGCCCGGCTTTGCCACCAGGACAGAGCTGGCAGCCTGCAGGCAGCCGAGAGGAATTTCCTTGAGGCACCAGTGGAATTACTTGGAGGGGCAGAGAAGGGAAGACTGCCTGAAGCTGCTGGGGCTCTTCTGCTGCAATTGCAGCTCCTGGAGGGGCCACACTCACAGCTTATGGGATGGATGGATGGATGGATGGATGGATGGATGGATGGAAGTCCTGCTTCAGTCCTCGGGGGGCTTGCCGTCCTCATCAGATTCTGGGGAGATAGCGGCAGTAGCCATAGGAAACAGGATGCACAGATGGGCCAGTGGCCTCACCCGGTGCTTTGCAGCTCCCGCTGCCAGGCACGGGAAGGGTTCTTGTCCCTAGGGTTGATCAGGCCAGCAGCATTTTGCTCTTCTTGGAAGCCCCTGAGATGGCTCCAGGTGGAGGCAGAAAAGGCAGTGCCAGTGTCCCCTTGTCCCCTTAGAGGCATAAGCAGCCCGTGGACCAGGAGCCGGTCTTGCTCACATGCTCAGGGAGTAGCCGATCGCCAGCGCTGGGGTCAGGAAGGAATTTTCCCCCGGGGCAGATTGGCACTGGTCCCCGGGGGTTTTTTGCCTTCCTCTGAGCACTGAGCATGACCCCTTGGCAGGGCTCCTCTGGTCCTGGTGCTCTGGGTTATGGCCTGGTGCTCATGCTCCACGAAGGTGGCCCTCGTGTCCTGCAGCTGGGGGGGGAAGGGCTTTTTTCTCCCCAGGGTGGACTAGCAAGTGTCCCCGGGGTTTTTTTGCCTTCCTCCGCAGCCGAGCACAGCCCCTTCATGGGGCTCCTTTGGGCTCCTGTAGCCCAAAGGCAGCGGCTCGTGCTCCACGCAGCTGGCCCTCGTGCCCCGCATCCGGGGGGAGGCAGCCTTCTGCACTCCCAGGGTGGCCCCACTGTGGCCCCGGGACTTGCTGCTGTCCTCTGTAGCACTGAGCACCACCCCCTGTCAGGTCTTCTCCGGCCCATTCTGGCTGGCTTCTTGCACTGCTCTCACACCACCACAGCACTGCTCTGACAGATTTATCAAAAGAAAATAGAACCTAAACTAAGCTAGATTAAAATTAACTAAGCTAAGCTAGCCTAACCTGAAATAAAGAACTTTGTTTAAATAAATAACTTTCGTTTCCTTTTATTTATTCATTATTTTATTGGGGTCTTTATGTTATTTTATTTGTATTTAGAAATGCATTGATTTTACTCTTTTATTATTTTCCTTAATTTTACACCTAAATAGTTAAAATACTCTTTCCACCTGTATCCTTTCTGACTTGTGTCTTTGAAAGCGTTTTTGGTGCTGAAACCCCCCTGCCATTTCAGGTAAATAACGGTCTCATCATTATACAACTCGTTGGGAGTGCAGGGAATGGAATGGAATGGAATGGAATGGAATGGAATGGAATGGAATGGAACAGAAGAGCTCCGCTATGTTATGCATATAGTTCTGCGTGACAAGCTCTGACGTAGGTCTGAGGGGCTGTCTGCAGTCCCAAGGGAGGCCAGTCCCCCCCAGGAGACCACTCAGGAAACAAGCCTATGGGAGAGCGACCAGCGGTCATTCTGCATTTCAAGGATTTGCCCAGATGTGCTGGGGGGATTTGTTGCCACTCTCAAAATCTCGGCCCTTCATACAGTACCTTTATGTGATACTTAGCTGAGGGTTTTAAAACTCTTCCACACAACTGAGTCAGTTACTTGTTTTTCCTGAGTGTTGCGGGGAAAAGCTGCTCAGTCCGTGCGCTTTAAACCGAATTGGGATCAAAGCGCTTCATTGAGCTACCAAGAACATGGAAGTAGACAGCAGTCAGTGAAGGGTTGCATTCAAGTTGTAATGCAAGAGGTAACCCCCCAAACTAGACACATGAATGATAACTAAACACAAACAAGTATCTGAACACCCTGTGTAAGAAACGCAGAAGAGATTTCTTAAATCCTTCTTTCCAAGAAAATACCTCACCATAAGCAGCACAGTAGCAAATGCCACTTGCTGTGTTGATAAGTGTTACAAAGATTTACTGCAAACCGGGTTTTGTCCCAATCGATTTTATTTACAATTGATTAGAAATTTAAAAGAGACAATAAGTAAAACAGCGCTGGGTGCGCAGGGGAGTCTCCGCTCCACCAGCAACGCACAACCGGGATCTTTGGAGTACAGTCTCTTATACTTCTCAGATTTGGGTTTTAGCCAATCTTGTTGTCTTCTTTACCCGAATGTCGACGTGGCCCCTTTCCTTTGTTCTTTTCTTGTTTGCTGGGGTCTTTTTCCGGTGAAGACGTTGCTGAATTTACTTAGTAATGTATTGACAGAAAAATGCTTACAAGCTTAACATTTTGTTCTATATCTTATATGGTTATTTGCCTAGTGCCCAAGTTTGCAGTATCCTGTAACGAAATGTATCTCCTGATTATTTAACCCCCTTAGGCCAGTCAAACCGTTAAACGGAAGCCCCCTTTGAAACACAGAGCAATTGATTAGGGGAGATTATCCCCTTTGTTTCTCCTTATTGACAGGAGCACTTATGATAATCACGGTCACAAAGGAGGGCTGGTTTCACACAAAGTGCAAAGGCGACAAGGACGCCTAAATTCCTGACACGAATCATCCCTGTATATTTCACATAAGGAATGGTGAGGAACTCCTGTATGTTCTCTGTGCTTCTGCAGAGTTCACCCAGAGGGAACCAAAAGCCCTTTCTTTCACCTCTGGGATCACCACAGGCAAATGACCGTACACGGTATAAAATCCTTCAATGATACAGTCTGAAGACAGCGATTAATTTACAGGGACAGCCCGCAGCGGTGCCCAGTCTGTGGCCACCATGGGCAGGGAGAGCCCCCTGGGCCTAGGCCCGGCCTCAGGGACAGCAGCCCAAAGGCCTTTCTCCAAGGCATGCTGGCTGAAGGGGCAGCAGCAGAGCTGCAGTGAGCAGGGCTGGGGGGCGGGGCCCCGTCACCCCCGTCACCCCCCCCCCCCCCCCCCCCCGTGTCATAGGGCCCCACCCGCCAACGCAGCATCACAATGCTCTGGGGCAGTATAAGGCAGCGTCCTCCCGTGTTCCACTGCCAGAGTGCCCGGCTTTGCCACCAGGACAGAGCTGGCAGCCTGCAGGCAGCCGAGAGGAATTTCCTTGAGGCACCAGTGGAATTACTTGGAGGGGCAGAGAAGGGAAGACTGCCTGAAGCTGCTGGGGCTCTTCTGCTGCAATTGCAGCTCCTGGAGGGGCCACACTCACAGCTTATGGGATGGATGGATGGATGGATGGATGGATGGATGGATGGATGGAAGTCCTGCTTCAGTCCTCGGGGGGCTTGCCGTCCTCATCAGATTCTGGGGAGATAGCGGCAGTAGCCATAGGAAACAGGATGCACAGATGGGCCAGTGGCCTCACCCGGTGCTTTGCAGCTCCCGCTGCCAGGCACGGGAAGGGTTCTTGTCCCTAGGGTTGATCAGGCCAGCAGCATTTTGCTCTTCTTGGAAGCCCCTGAGATGGCTCCAGGTGGAGGCAGAAAAGGCAGTGCCAGTGTCCCCTTGTCCCCTTAGAGGCATAAGCAGCCCGTGGACCAGGAGCCGGTCTTGCTCACATGCTCAGGGAGTAGCCGATCGCCAGCGCTGGGGTCAGGAAGGAATTTTCCCCCGGGGCAGATTGGCACTGGTCCCCGGGGGTTTTTTGCCTTCCTCTGAGCACTGAGCATGACCCCTTGGCAGGGCTCCTCTGGTCCTGGTGCTCTGGGTTATGGCCTGGTGCTCATGCTCCACGAAGGTGGCCCTCGTGTCCTGCAGCTGGGGGGGGAAGGGCTTTTTTCTCCCCAGGGTGGACTAGCAAGTGTCCCCGGGGTTTTTTGCCTTCCTCCGCAGCCGAGCACAGCCCCTTCATGGGGCTCCTTTGGGCTCCTGTAGCCCAAAGGCAGCGGCTCGTGCTCCACGCAGCTGGCCCTCGTGCCCCGCATCCGGGGGGAGGCAGCCTTCTGCACTCCCAGGGTGGCCCCACTGTGGCCCCGGGACTTGCTGCTGTCCTCTGTAGCACTGAGCACCACCCCCTGTCAGGTCTTCTCCGGCCCATTCTGGCTGGCTTCTTGCACTGCTCTCACACCACCACAGCACTGCTCTGACAGATTTATCAAAAGAAAATAGAACCTAAACTAAGCTAGATTAAAATTAACTAAGCTAAGCTAGCCTAACCTGAAATAAAGAACTTTGTTTAAATAAATAACTTTCGTTTCCTTTTATTTATTCATTATTTTATTGGGGTCTTTATGTTATTTTATTTGTATTTAGAAATGCATTGATTTTACTCTTTTATTATTTTCCTTAATTTTACACCTAAATAGTTAAAATACTCTTTCCACCTGTATCCTTTCTGACTTGTGTCTTTGAAAGCGTTTTTGGTGCTGAAACCCCCCTGCCATTTCAGGTAAATAACGGTCTCATCATTATACAACTCGTTGGGAGTGCAGGGAATGGAATGGAATGGAATGGAATGGAATGGAATGGAATGGAATGGAACAGAAGAGCTCCGCTATGTTATGCATATAGTTCTGCATGACAAGCTCTGACGTAGGTCTGAGGGGCTGTCTGCAGTCCCAAGGGAGGCCAGTCCCCCCCAGGAGACCACTCAGGAAACAAGCCTATGGGAGAGCGACCAGCGGTCATTCTGCATTTCAAGGATTTGCCCAGATGTGCTGGGGGGATTTGTTGCCACTCTCAAAATCTCGGCCCTTCATACAGTACCTTTATGTGATACTTAGCTGAGGGTTTTAAAACTCTTCCACACAACTGAGTCAGTTACTTGTTTTTCCTGAGTGTTGCGGGGAAAAGCTGCTCAGTCCGTGCGCTTTAAACCGAATTGGGATCAAAGCGCTTCATTGAGCTACCAAGAACATGGAAGTAGACAGCAGTCAGTGAAGGGTTGCATTCAAGTTGTAATGCAAGAGGTAACCCCCCAAACTAGACACATGAATGATAACTAAACACAAACAAGTATCTGAACACCCTGTGTAAGAAACGCAGAAGAGATTTCTTAAATCCTTCTTTCCAAGAAAATACCTCACCATAAGCAGCACAGTAGCAAATGCCACTTGCTGTGTTGATAAGTGTTACAAAGATTTACTGCAAACCGGGTTTTGTCCCAATCGATTTTATTTACAATTGATTAGAAATTTAAAAGAGACAATAAGTAAAACAGCGCTGGGTGCGCAGGGGAGTCTCCGCTCCACCAGCAACGCACAACCGGGATCTTTGGAGTACAGTCTCTTATACTTCTCAGATTTGGGTTTTAGCCAATCTTGTTGTCTTCTTTACCCGAATGTCGACGTGGCCCCTTTCCTTTGTTCTTTTCTTGTTTGCTGGGGTCTTTTTCCGGTGAAGACGTTGCTGAATTTACTTAGTAATGTATTGACAGAAAAATGCTTACAAGCTTAACATTTTGTTCTATATCTTATATGGTTATTTGCCTAGTGCCCAAGTTTGCAGTATCCTGTAACGAAATGTATCTCCTGATTATTTAACCCCCTTAGGCCAGTCAAACCGTTAAACGGAAGCCCCCTTTGAAACACAGAGCAATTGATTAGGGGAGATTATCCCCTTTGTTTCTCCTTATTGACAGGAGCACTTATGATAATCACGGTCACAAAGGAGGGCTGGTTTCACACAAAGTGCAAAGGCGACAAGGACGCCTAAATTCCTGACACGAATCATCCCTGTATATTTCACATAAGGAATGGTGAGGAACTCCTGTATGTTCTCTGTGCTTCTGCAGAGTTCACCCAGAGGGAACCAAAAGCCCTTTCTTTCACCTCTGGGATCACCACAGGCAAATGACCGTACACGGTATAAAATCCTTCAATGATACAGTCTGAAGACAGCGATTAATTTACAGGGACAGCCCGCAGCGGTGCCCAGTCTGTGGCCACCATGGGCAGGGAGAGCCCCCTGGGCCTAGGCCCGGCCTCAGGGACAGCAGCCCAAAGGCCTTTCTCCAAGGCATGCTGGCTGAAGGGGCAGCAGCAGAGCTGCAGTGAGCAGGGCTGGGGGGCGGGGCCCCGTCCCCCCCGTCACCCCCCCCCCCCCCCCCCCCCCCCCGTGTCATAGGGCCCCACCCGCCAACGCAGCATCACAATGCTCTGGGGCAGTATAAGGCAGCGTCCTCCCGTGTTCCACTGCCAGAGTGCCCGGCTTTGCCACCAGGACAGAGCTGGCAGCCTGCAGGCAGCCGAGAGGAATTTCCTTGAGGCACCAGTGGAATTACTTGGAGGGGCAGAGAAGGGAAGACTGCCTGAAGCTGCTGGGGCTCTTCTGCTGCAATTGCAGCTCCTGGAGGGGCCACACTCACAGCTTATGGGATGGATGGATGGATGGATGGATGGATGGATGGATGGATGGATGGAAGTCCTGCTTCAGTCCTCGGGGGGCTTGCCGTCCTCATCAGATTCTGGGGAGATAGCGGCAGTAGCCATAGGAAACAGGATGCACAGATGGGCCAGTGGCCTCACCCGGTGCTTTGCAGCTCCCGCTGCCAGGCACGGGAAGGGTTCTTGTCCCTAGGGTTGATCAGGCCAGCAGCATTTTGCTCTTCTTGGAAGCCCCTGAGATGGCTCCAGGTGGAGGCAGAAAAGGCAGTGCCAGTGTCCCCTTGTCCCCTTAGAGGCATAAGCAGCCCGTGGACCAGGAGCCGGTCTTGCTCACATGCTCAGGGAGTAGCCGATCGCCAGCGCTGGGGTCAGGAAGGAATTTTCCCCCGGGGCAGATTGGCACTGGTCCCCGGGGGTTTTTTGCCTTCCTCTGAGCACTGAGCATGACCCCTTGGCAGGGCTCCTCTGGTCCTGGTGCTCTGGGTTATGGCCTGGTGCTCATGCTCCACGAAGGTGGCCCTCGTGTCCTGCAGCTGGGGGGGGAAGGGCTTTTTTCTCCCCAGGGTGGACTAGCAAGTGTCCCCGGGGTTTTTTGCCTTCCTCCGCAGCCGAGCACAGCCCCTTCATGGGGCTCCTTTGGGCTCCTGTAGCCCAAAGGCAGCGGCTCGTGCTCCACGCAGCTGGCCCTCGTGCCCCGCATCCGGGGGGAGGCAGCCTTCTGCACTCCCAGGGTGGCCCCACTGTGGCCCCGGGACTTGCTGCTGTCCTCTGTAGCACTGAGCACCACCCCCTGTCAGGTCTTCTCCGGCCCATTCTGGCTGGCTTCTTGCACTGCTCTCACACCACCACAGCACTGCTCTGACAGATTTATCAAAAGAAAATAGAACCTAAACTAAGCTAGATTAAAATTAACTAAGCTAAGCTAGCCTAACCTGAAATAAAGAACTTTGTTTAAATAAATAACTTTCGTTTCCTTTTATTTATTCATTATTTTATTGGGGTCTTTATGTTATTTTATTTGTATTTAGAAATGCATTGATTTTACTCTTTTATTATTTTCCTTAATTTTACACCTAAATAGTTAAAATACTCTTTCCACCTGTATCCTTTCTGACTTGTGTCTTTGAAAGCGTTTTTGGTGCTGAAACCCCCCTGCCATTTCAGGTAAATAACGGTCTCATCATTATACAACTCGTTGGGAGTGCAGGGAATGGAATGGAATGGAATGGAATGGAATGGAATGGAATGGAATGGAATGGAACAGAAGAGCTCCGCTATGTTATGCATATAGTTCTGCATGACAAGCTCTGACGTAGGTCTGAGGGGCTGTCTGCAGTCCCAAGGGAGGCCAGTCCCCCCCAGGAGACCACTCAGGAAACAAGCCTATGGGAGAGCGACCAGCGGTCATTCTGCATTTCAAGGATTTGCCCAGATGTGCTGGGGGGATTTGTTGCCACTCTCAAAATCTCGGCCCTTCATACAGTACCTTTATGTGATACTTAGCTGAGGGTTTTAAAACTCTTCCACACAACTGAGTCAGTTACTTGTTTTTCCTGAGTGTTGCGGGGAAAAGCTGCTCAGTCCGTGCGCTTTAAACCGAATTGGGATCAAAGCGCTTCATTGAGCTA
Source organism: Melopsittacus undulatus (assembly GCF_012275295.1). Classification (NCBI taxonomy): domain Eukaryota; kingdom Metazoa; phylum Chordata; class Aves; order Psittaciformes; family Psittaculidae; genus Melopsittacus; species Melopsittacus undulatus. The sequence continues at coordinate 84,488 of NW_022994152.1, read as the reverse complement.
CCAAGAACATGGAAGTAGACAGCAGTCAGTGAAGGGTTGCATTCAAGTTGTAATGCAAGAGGTAACCCCCCAAACTAGACACATGAATGATAACTAAACACAAACAAGTATCTGAACACCCTGTGTAAGAAACGCAGAAGAGATTTCTTAAATCCTTCTTTCCAAGAAAATACCTCACCATAAGCAGCACAGTAGCAAATGCCACTTGCTGTGTTGATAAGGAATGGTGAGGAACTCCTGTATGTTCTCTGTGCTTCTGCAGAGTTCACCCAGAGGGAACCAAAAGCCCTTTCTTTCACCTCTGGGATCACCACAGGCAAATGACCGTACACGGTATAAAATCCTTCAATGATACAGTCTGAAGACAGCGATTAATTTACAGGGACAGCCCGCAGCGGTGCCCAGTCTGTGGCCACCATGGGCAGGGAGAGCCCCCTGGGCCTAGGCCCGGCCTCAGGGACAGCAGCCCAAAGGCCTTTCTCCAAGGCATGCTGGCTGAAGGGGCAGCAGCAGAGCTGCAGTGAGCAGGGCTGGGGGGCGGGGCCCCGTCACCCCCGTCACCCCCCCACCCCCCCCCCCCCCCCCGTGTCATAGGGCCCCACCCGCCAACGCAGCATCACAATGCTCTGGGGCAGTATAAGGCAGCGTCCTCCCGTGTTCCACTGCCAGAGTGCCCGGCTTTGCCACCAGGACAGAGCTGGCAGCCTGCAGGCAGCCGAGAGGAATTTCCTTGAGGCACCAGTGGAATTACTTGGAGGGGCAGAGAAGGGAAGACTGCCTGAAGCTGCTGGGGCTCTTCTGCTGCAATTGCAGCTCCTGGAGGGGCCACACTCACAGCTTATGGGATGGATGGATGGATGGATGGATGGATGGATGGATGGATGGAAGTCCTGCTTCAGTCCTCGGGGGGCTTGCCGTCCTCATCAGATTCTGGGGAGATAGCGGCAGTAGCCATAGGAAACAGGATGCACAGATGGGCCAGTGGCCTCACCCGGTGCTTTGCAGCTCCCGCTGCCAGGCACGGGAAGGGTTCTTGTCCCTAGGGTTGATCAGGCCAGCAGCATTTTGCTCTTCTTGGAAGCCCCTGAGATGGCTCCAGGTGGAGGCAGAAAAGGCAGTGCCAGTGTCCCCTTGTCCCCTTAGAGGCATAAGCAGCCCGTGGACCAGGAGCCGGTCTTGCTCACATGCTCAGGGAGTAGCCGATCGCCAGCGCTGGGGTCAGGAAGGAATTTTCCCCCGGGGCAGATTGGCACTGGTCCCCGGGGGTTTTTTGCCTTCCTCTGAGCACTGAGCATGACCCCTTGGCAGGGCTCCTCTGGTCCTGGTGCTCTGGGTTATGGCCTGGTGCTCATGCTCCACGAAGGTGGCCCTCGTGTCCTGCAGCTGGGGGGGGAAGGGCTTTTTTCTCCCCAGGGTGGACTAGCAAGTGTCCCCGGGGTTTTTTGCCTTCCTCCGCAGCCGAGCACAGCCCCTTCATGGGGCTCCTTTGGGCTCCTGTAGCCCAAAGGCAGCGGCTCGTGCTCCACGCAGCTGGCCCTCGTGCCCCGCATCCGGGGGGAGGCAGCCTTCTGCACTCCCAGGGTGGCCCCACTGTGGCCCCGGGACTTGCTGCTGTCCTCTGTAGCACTGAGCACCACCCCCTGTCAGGTCTTCTCCGGCCCATTCTGGCTGGCTTCTTGCACTGCTCTCACACCACCACAGCACTGCTCTGACAGATTTATCAAAAGAAAATAGAACCTAAACTAAGCTAGATTAAAATTAACTAAGCTAAGCTAGCCTAACCTGAAATAAAGAACTTTGTTTAAATAAATAACTTTCGTTTCCTTTTATTTATTCATTATTTTATTGGGGTCTTTATGTTATTTTATTTGTATTTAGAAATGCATTGATTTTACTCTTTTATTATTTTCCTTAATTTTACACCTAAATAGTTAAAATACTCTTTCCACCTGTATCCTTTCTGACTTGTGTCTTTGAAAGCGTTTTTGGTGCTGAAACCCCCCTGCCATTTCAGGTAAATAACGGTCTCATCATTATACAACTCGTTGGGAGTGCAGGGAATGGAATGGAATGGAATGGAATGGAATGGAATGGAATGGAATGGAACAGAAGAGCTCCGCTATGTTATGCATATAGTTCTGCATGACAAGCTCTGACGTAGGTCTGAGGGGCTGTCTGCAGTCCCAAGGGAGGCCAGTCCCCCCCAGGAGACCACTCAGGAAACAAGCCTATGGGAGAGCGACCAGCGGTCATTCTGCATTTCAAGGATTTGCCCAGATGTGCTGGGGGGATTTGTTGCCACTCTCAAAATCTCGGCCCTTCATACAGTACCTTTATGTGATACTTAGCTGAGGGTTTTAAAACTCTTCCACACAACTGAGTCAGTTACTTGTTTTTCCTGAGTGTTGCGGGGAAAAGCTGCTCAGTCCGTGCGCTTTAAACCGAATTGGGATCAAAGCGCTTCATTGAGCTACCAAGAACATGGAAGTAGACAGCAGTCAGTGAAGGGTTGCATTCAAGTTGTAATGCAAGAGGTAACCCCCCAAACTAGACACATGAATGATAACTAAACACAAACAAGTATCTGAACACCCTGTGTAAGAAACGCAGAAGAGATTTCTTAAATCCTTCTTTCCAAGAAAATACCTCACCATAAGCAGCACAGTAGCAAATGCCACTTGCTGTGTTGATAAGTGTTACAAAGATTTACTGCAAACCGGGTTTTGTCCCAATCGATTTTATTTACAATTGATTAGAAATTTAAAAGAGACAATAAGTAAAACAGCGCTGGGTGCGCAGGGGAGTCTCCGCTCCACCAGCAACGCACAACCGGGATCTTTGGAGTACAGTCTCTTATACTTCTCAGATTTGGGTTTTAGCCAATCTTGTTGTCTTCTTTACCCGAATGTCGACGTGGCCCCTTTCCTTTGTTCTTTTCTTGTTTGCTGGGGTCTTTTTCCGGTGAAGACGTTGCTGAATTTACTTAGTAATGTATTGACAGAAAAATGCTTACAAGCTTAACATTTTGTTCTATATCTTATATGGTTATTTGCCTAGTGCCCAAGTTTGCAGTATCCTGTAACGAAATGTATCTCCTGATTATTTAACCCCCTTAGGCCAGTCAAACCGTTAAACGGAAGCCCCCTTTGAAACACAGAGCAATTGATTAGGGGAGATTATCCCCTTTGTTTCTCCTTATTGACAGGAGCACTTATGATAATCACGGTCACAAAGGAGGGCTGGTTTCACACAAAGTGCAAAGGCGACAAGGACGCCTAAATTCCTGACACGAATCATCCCTGTATATTTCACATAAGGAATGGTGAGGAACTCCTGTATGTTCTCTGTGCTTCTGCAGAGTTCACCCAGAGGGAACCAAAAGCCCTTTCTTTCACCTCTGGGATCACCACAGGCAAATGACCGTACACGGTATAAAATCCTTCAATGATACAGTCTGAAGACAGCGATTAATTTACAGGGACAGCCCGCAGCGGTGCCCAGTCTGTGGCCACCATGGGCAGGGAGAGCCCCCTGGGCCTAGGCCCGGCCTCAGGGACAGCAGCCCAAAGGCCTTTCTCCAAGGCATGCTGGCTGAAGGGGCAGCAGCAGAGCTGCAGTGAGCAGGGCTGGGGGGCGGGGCCCCGTCCCCCCCGTCACCCCCCCCCCCCCCCCCCCCGTGTCATAGGGCCCCACCCGCCAACGCAGCATCACAATGCTCTGGGGCAGTATAAGGCAGCGTCCTCCCGTGTTCCACTGCCAGAGTGCCCGGCTTTGCCACCAGGACAGAGCTGGCAGCCTGCAGGCAGCCGAGAGGAATTTCCTTGAGGCACCAGTGGAATTACTTGGAGGGGCAGAGAAGGGAAGACTGCCTGAAGCTGCTGGGGCTCTTCTGCTGCAATTGCAGCTCCTGGAGGGGCCACACTCACAGCTTATGGGATGGATGGATGGATGGATGGATGGATGGATGGATGGAAGTCCTGCTTCAGTCCTCGGGGGGCTTGCCGTCCTCATCAGATTCTGGGGAGATAGCGGCAGTAGCCATAGGAAACAGGATGCACAGATGGGCCAGTGGCCTCACCCGGTGCTTTGCAGCTCCCGCTGCCAGGCACGGGAAGGGTTCTTGTCCCTAGGGTTGATCAGGCCAGCAGCATTTTGCTCTTCTTGGAAGCCCCTGAGATGGCTCCAGGTGGAGGCAGAAAAGGCAGTGCCAGTGTCCCCTTGTCCCCTTAGAGGCATAAGCAGCCCGTGGACCAGGAGCCGGTCTTGCTCACATGCTCAGGGAGTAGCCGATCGCCAGCGCTGGGGTCAGGAAGGAATTTTCCCCCGGGGCAGATTGGCACTGGTCCCCGGGGGTTTTTTGCCTTCCTCTGAGCACTGAGCATGACCCCTTGGCAGGGCTCCTCTGGTCCTGGTGCTCTGGGTTATGGCCTGGTGCTCATGCTCCACGAAGGTGGCCCTCGTGTCCTGCAGCTGGGGGGGGAAGGGCTTTTTTCTCCCCAGGGTGGACTAGCAAGTGTCCCCGGGGTTTTTTGCCTTCCTCGCAGCCGAGCACAGCCCCTTCATGGGGCTCCTTTGGGCTCCTGTAGCCCAAAGGCAGCGGCTCGTGCTCCACGCAGCTGGCCCTCGTGCCCCGCATCCGGGGGGAGGCAGCCTTCTGCACTCCCAGGGTGGCCCCACTGTGGCCCCGGGACTTGCTGCTGTCCTCTGTAGCACTGAGCACCACCCCCTGTCAGGTCTTCTCCGGCCCATTCTGGCTGGCTTCTTGCACTGCTCTCACACCACCACAGCACTGCTCTGACAGATTTATCAAAAGAAAATAGAACCTAAACTAAGCTAGATTAAAATTAACTAAGCTAAGCTAGCCTAACCTGAAATAAAGAACTTTGTTTAAATAAATAACTTTCGTTTCCTTTTATTTATTCATTATTTTATTGGGGTCTTTATGTTATTTTATTTGTATTTAGAAATGCATTGATTTTACTCTTTTATTATTTTCCTTAATTTTACACCTAAATAGTTAAAATACTCTTTCCACCTGTATCCTTTCTGACTTGTGTCTTTGAAAGCGTTTTTGGTGCTGAAACCCCCTGCCATTTCAGGTAAATAACGGTCTCATCATTATACAACTCGTTGGGAGTGCAGGGAATGGAATGGAATGGAATGGAATGGAATGGAATGGAATGGAATGGAACAGAAGAGCTCCGCTATGTTATGCATATAGTTCTGCATGACAAGCTCTGACGTAGGTCTGAGGGGCTGTCTGCAGTCCCAAGGGAGGCCAGTCCCCCCCAGGAGACCACTCAGGAAACAAGCCTATGGGAGAGCGACCAGCGGTCATTCTGCATTTCAAGGATTTGCCCAGATGTGCTGGGGGGATTTGTTGCCACTCTCAAAATCTCGGCCCTTCATACAGTACCTTTATGTGATACTTAGCTGAGGGTTTTAAAACTCTTCCACACAACTGAGTCAGTTACTTGTTTTTCCTGAGTGTTGCGGGGAAAAGCTGCTCAGTCCGTGCGCTTTAAACCGAATTGGGATCAAAGCGCTTCATTGAGCTACCAAGAACATGGAAGTAGACAGCAGTCAGTGAAGGGTTGCATTCAAGTTGTAATGCAAGAGGTAACCCCCCAAACTAGACACATGAATGATAACTAAACACAAACAAGTATCTGAACACCCTGTGTAAGAAACGCAGAAGAGATTTCTTAAATCCTTCTTTCCAAGAAAATACCTCACCATAAGCAGCACAGTAGCAAATGCCACTTGCTGTGTTGATAAGGAATGGTGAGGAACTCCTGTATGTTCTCTGTGCTTCTGCAGAGTTCACCCAGAGGGAACCAAAAGCCCTTTCTTTCACCTCTGGGATCACCACAGGCAAATGACCGTACACGGTATAAAATCCTTCAATGATACAGTCTGAAGACAGCGATTAATTTACAGGGACAGCCCGCAGCGGTGCCCAGTCTGTGGCCACCATGGGCAGGGAGAGCCCCCTGGGCCTAGGCCCGGCCTCAGGGACAGCAGCCCAAAGGCCTTTCTCCAAGGCATGCTGGCTGAAGGGGCAGCAGCAGAGCTGCAGTGAGCAGGGCTGGGGGGCGGGGCCCCGTCACCCCCGTCACCCCCCCCCCCCCCCCCCCCCCCGTGTCATAGGGCCCCACCCGCCAACGCAGCATCACAATGCTCTGGGGCAGTATAAGGCAGCGTCCTCCCGTGTTCCACTGCCAGAGTGCCCGGCTTTGCCACCAGGACAGAGCTGGCAGCCTGCAGGCAGCCGAGAGGAATTTCCTTGAGGCACCAGTGGAATTACTTGGAGGGGCAGAGAAGGGAAGACTGCCTGAAGCTGCTGGGGCTCTTCTGCTGCAATTGCAGCTCCTGGAGGGGCCACACTCACAGCTTATGGGATGGATGGATGGATGGATGGATGGATGGATGGATGGATGGAAGTCCTGCTTCAGTCCTCGGGGGGCTTGCCGTCCTCATCAGATTCTGGGGAGATAGCGGCAGTAGCCATAGGAAACAGGATGCACAGATGGGCCAGTGGCCTCACCCGGTGCTTTGCAGCTCCCGCTGCCAGGCACGGGAAGGGTTCTTGTCCCTAGGGTTGATCAGGCCAGCAGCATTTTGCTCTTCTTGGAAGCCCCTGAGATGGCTCCAGGTGGAGGCAGAAAAGGCAGTGCCAGTGTCCCCTTGTCCCCTTAGAGGCATAAGCAGCCCGTGGACCAGGAGCCGGTCTTGCTCACATGCTCAGGGAGTAGCCGATCGCCAGCGCTGGGGTCAGGAAGGAATTTTCCCCCGGGGCAGATTGGCACTGGTCCCCGGGGGTTTTTTGCCTTCCTCTGAGCACTGAGCATGACCCCTTGGCAGGGCTCCTCTGGTCCTGGTGCTCTGGGTTATGGCCTGGTGCTCATGCTCCACGAAGGTGGCCCTCGTGTCCTGCAGCTGGGGGGGGAAGGGCTTTTTTCTCCCCAGGGTGGACTAGCAAGTGTCCCCGGGTTTTTTGCCTTCCTCCGCAGCCGAGCACAGCCCCTTCATGGGGCTCCTTTGGGCTCCTGTAGCCCAAAGGCAGCGGCTCGTGCTCCACGCAGCTGGCCCTCGTGCCCCGCATCCGGGGGGAGGCAGCCTTCTGCACTCCCAGGGTGGCCCCACTGTGGCCCCGGGACTTGCTGCTGTCCTCTGTAGCACTGAGCACCACCCCCTGTCAGGTCTTCTCCGGCCCATTCTGGCTGGCTTCTTGCACTGCTCTCACACCACCACAGCACTGCTCTGACAGATTTATCAAAAGAAAATAGAACCTAAACTAAGCTAGATTAAAATTAACTAAGCTAAGCTAGCCTAACCTGAAATAAAGAACTTTGTTTAAATAAATAACTTTCGTTTCCTTTTATTTATTCATTATTTTATTGGGGTCTTTATGTTATTTTATTTGTATTTAGAAATGCATTGATTTTACTCTTTTATTATTTTCCTTAATTTTACACCTAAATAGTTAAAATACTCTTTCCACCTGTATCCTTTCTGACTTGTGTCTTTGAAAGCGTTTTTGGTGCTGAAACCCCCTGCCATTTCAGGTAAATAACGGTCTCATCATTATACAACTCGTTGGGAGTGCAGGGAATGGAATGGAATGGAATGGAATGGAATGGAATGGAATGGAACAGAAGAGCTCCGCTATGTTATGCATATAGTTCTGCATGACAAGCTCTGACGTAGGTCTGAGGGGCTGTCTGCAGTCCCAAGGGAGGCCAGTCCCCCCAGGAGACCACTCAGGAAACAAGCCTATGGGAGAGCGACCAGCGGTCATTCTGCATTTCAAGGATTTGCCCAGATGTGCTGGGGGGATTTGTTGCCACTCTCAAAATCTCGGCCCTTCATACAGTACCTTTATGTGATACTTAGCTGAGGGTTTTAAAACTCTTCCACACAACTGAGTCAGTTACTTGTTTTTCCTGAGTGTTGCGGGGAAAAGCTGCTCAGTCCGTGCGCTTTAAACCGAATTGGGATCAAAGCGCTTCATTGAGCTACCAAGAACATGGAAGTAGACAGCAGTCAGTGAAGGGTTGCATTCAAGTTGTAATGCAAGAGGTAACCCCCCAAACTAGACACATGAATGATAACTAAACACAAACAAGTATCTGAACACCCTGTGTAAGAAACGCAGAAGAGATTTCTTAAATCCTTCTTTCCAAGAAAATACCTCACCATAAGCAGCACAGTAGCAAATGCCACTTGCTGTGTTGATAAGTGTTACAAAGATTTACTGCAAACCGGGTTTTGTCCCAATCGATTTTATTTACAATTGATTAGAAATTTAAAAGAGACAATAAGTAAAACAGCGCTGGGTGCGCAGGGGAGTCTCCGCTCCACCAGCAACGCACAACCGGGATCTTTGGAGTACAGTCTCTTATACTTCTCAGATTTGGGTTTTAGCCAATCTTGTTGTCTTCTTTACCCGAATGTCGACGTGGCCCCTTTCCTTTGTTCTTTTCTTGTTTGCTGGGGTCTTTTTCCGGTGAAGACGTTGCTGAATTTACTTAGTAATGTATTGACAGAAAAATGCTTACAAGCTTAACATTTTGTTCTATATCTTATATGGTTATTTGCCTAGTGCCCAAGTTTGCAGTATCCTGTAACGAAATGTATCTCCTGATTATTTAACCCCCTTAGGCCAGTCAAACCGTTAAACGGAAGCCCCCTTTGAAACACAGAGCAATTGATTAGGGGAGATTATCCCCTTTGTTTCTCCTTATTGACAGGAGCACTTATGATAATCACGGTCACAAAGGAGGGCTGGTTTCACACAAAGTGCAAAGGCGACAAGGACGCCTAAATTCCTGACACGAATCATCCCTGTATATTTCACATAAGGAATGGTGAGGAACTCCTGTATGTTCTCTGTGCTTCTGCAGAGTTCACCCAGAGGGAACCAAAAGCCCTTTCTTTCACCTCTGGGATCACCACAGGCAAATGACCGTACACGGTATAAAATCCTTCAATGATACAGTCTGAAGACAGCGATTAATTTACAGGGACAGCCCGCAGCGGTGCCCAGTCTGTGGCCACCATGGGCAGGGAGAGCCCCCTGGGCCTAGGCCCGGCCTCAGGGACAGCAGCCCAAAGGCCTTTCTCCAAGGCATGCTGGCTGAAGGGGCAGCAGCAGAGCTGCAGTGAGCAGGGCTGGGGGGCGGGGCCCCGTCACCCCCGTCACCCCCCCCCCCCCCCCCCCGTGTCATAGGGCCCCACCCGCCAACGCAGCATCACAATGCTCTGGGGCAGTATAAGGCAGCGTCCTCCCGTGTTCCACTGCCAGAGTGCCCGGCTTTGCCACCAGGACAGAGCTGGCAGCCTGCAGGCAGCCGAGAGGAATTTCCTTGAGGCACCAGTGGAATTACTTGGAGGGGCAGAGAAGGGAAGACTGCCTGAAGCTGCTGGGGCTCTTCTGCTGCAATTGCAGCTCCTGGAGGGGCCACACTCACAGCTTATGGGATGGATGGATGGATGGATGGATGGATGGATGGATGGATGGAAGTCCTGCTTCAGTCCTCGGGGGGCTTGCCGTCCTCATCAGATTCTGGGGAGATAGCGGCAGTAGCCATAGGAAACAGGATGCACAGATGGGCCAGTGGCCTCACCCGGTGCTTTGCAGCTCCCGCTGCCAGGCACGGGAAGGGTTCTTGTCCCTAGGGTTGATCAGGCCAGCAGCATTTTGCTCTTCTTGGAAGCCCCTGAGATGGCTCCAGGTGGAGGCAGAAAAGGCAGTGCCAGTGTCCCCTTGTCCCCTTAGAGGCATAAGCAGCCCGTGGACCAGGAGCCGGTCTTGCTCACATGCTCAGGGAGTAGCCGATCGCCAGCGCTGGGGTCAGGAAGGAATTTTCCCCCGGGGCAGATTGGCACTGGTCCCGGGGGTTTTTTGCCTTCCTCTGAGCACTGAGCATGACCCCTTGGCAGGGCTCCTCTGGTCCTGGTGCTCTGGGTTATGGCCTGGTGCTCATGCTCCACGAAGGTGGCCCTCGTGTCCTGCAGCTGGGGGGGGAAGGGCTTTTTTCTCCCCAGGGTGGACTAGCAAGTGTCCCCGGGGTTTTTTGCCTTCCTCCGCAGCCGAGCACAGCCCCTTCATGGGGCTCCTTTGGGCTCCTGTAGCCCAAAGGCAGCGGCTCGTGCTCCACGCAGCTGGCCCTCGTGCCCCGCATCCGGGGGGAGGCAGCCTTCTGCACTCCCAGGGTGGCCCCACTGTGGCCCCGGGACTTGCTGCTGTCCTCTGTAGCACTGAGCACCACCCCCTGTCAGGTCTTCTCCGGCCCATTCTGGCTGGCTTCTTGCACTGCTCTCACACCACCACAGCACTGCTCTGACAGATTTATCAAAAGAAAATAGAACCTAAACTAAGCTAGATTAAAATTAACTAAGCTAAGCTAGCCTAACCTGAAATAAAGAACTTTGTTTAAATAAATAACTTTCGTTTCCTTTTATTTATTCATTATTTTATTGGGGTCTTTATGTTATTTTATTTGTATTTAGAAATGCATTGATTTTACTCTTTTATTATTTTCCTTAATTTTACACCTAAATAGTTAAAATACTCTTTCCACCTGTATCCTTTCTGACTTGTGTCTTTGAAAGCGTTTTTGGTGCTGAAACCCCCCTGCCATTTCAGGTAAATAACGGTCTCATCATTATACAACTCGTTGGGAGTGCATGGAATGGAATGGAATGGAATGGAATGGAATGGAATGGAATGGAACAGAAGAGCTCCGCTATGTTATGCATATAGTTCTGCGTGACAAGCTCTGACGTAGGTCTGAGGGGCTGTCTGCAGTCCCAAGGGAGGCCAGTCCCCCCCAGGAGACCACTCAGGAAACAAGCCTATGGGAGAGCGACCAGCGGTCATTCTGCATTTCAAGGATTTGCCCAGATGTGCTGGGGGGATTTGTTGCCACTCTCAAAATCTCGGCCCTTCATACAGTACCTTTATGTGATACTTAGCTGAGGGTTTTAAAACTCTTCCACACAACTGAGTCAGTTACTTGTTTTTCCTGAGTGTTGCGGGGAAAAGCTGCTCAGTCCGTGCGCTTTAAACCGAATTGGGATCAAAGCGCTTCATTGAGCTACCAAGAACATGGAAGTAGACAGCAGTCAGTGAAGGGTTGCATTCAAGTTGTAATGCAAGAGGTAACCCCCAAACTAGACACATGAATGATAACTAAACACAAACAAGTATCTGAACACCCTGTGTAAGAAACGCAGAAGAGATTTCTTAAATCCTTCTTTCCAAGAAAATACCTCACCATAAGCAGCACAGTAGCAAATGCCACTTGCTGTGTTGATAAGTGTTACAAAGATTTACTGCAAACCGGGTTTTGTCCCAATCGATTTTATTTACAATTGATTAGAAATTTAAAAGAGACAATAAGTAAAACAGCGCTGGGTGCGCAGGGGAGTCTCCGCTCCACCAGCAACGCACAACCGGGATCTTTGGAGTACAGTCTCTTATACTTCTCAGATTTGGGTTTTAGCCAATCTTGTTGTCTTCTTTACCCGAATGTCGACGTGGCCCCTTTCCTTTGTTCTTTTCTTGTTTGCTGGGGTCTTTTTCCGGTGAAGACGTTGCTGAATTTACTTAGTAATGTATTGACAGAAAAATGCTTACAAGCTTAACATTTTGTTCTATATCTTATATGGTTATTTGCCTAGTGCCCAAGTTTGCAGTATCCTGTAACGAAATGTATCTCCTGATTATTTAACCCCCTTAGGCCAGTCAAACCGTTAAACGGAAGCCCCCTTTGAAACACAGAGCAATTGATTAGGGGAGATTATCCCCTTTGTTTCTCCTTATTGACAGGAGCACTTATGATAATCACGGTCACAAAGGAGGGCTGGTTTCACACAAAGTGCAAAGGCGACAAGGACGCCTAAATTCCTGACACGAATCATCCCTGTATATTTCACATAAGGAATGGTGAGGAACTCCTGTATGTTCTCTGTGCTTCTGCAGAGTTCACCCAGAGGGAACCAAAAGCCCTTTCTTTCACCTCTGGGATCACCACAGGCAAATGACCGTACACGGTATAAAATCCTTCAATGATACAGTCTGAAGACAGCGATTAATTTACAGGGACAGCCCGCAGCGGTGCCCAGTCTGTGGCCACCATGGGCAGGGAGAGCCCCCTGGGCCTAGGCCCGGCCTCAGGGACAGCAGCCCAAAGGCCTTTCTCCAAGGCATGCTGGCTGAAGGGGCAGCAGCAGAGCTGCAGTGAGCAGGGCTGGGGGGCGGGGCCCCGTCACCCCCGTCACCCCCCCCCCCCCCCCCCGTGTCATAGGGCCCCACCCGCCAACGCAGCATCACAATGCTCTGGGGCAGTATAAGGCAGCGTCCTCCCGTGTTCCACTGCCAGAGTGCCCGGCTTTGCCACCAGGACAGAGCTGGCAGCCTGCAGGCAGCCGAGAGGAATTTCCTTGAGGCACCAGTGGAATTACTTGGAGGGGCAGAGAAGGGAAGACTGCCTGAAGCTGCTGGGGCTCTTCTGCTGCAATTGCAGCTCCTGGAGGGGCCACACTCACAGCTTATGGGATGGATGGATGGATGGATGGATGGATGGATGGATGGATGGAAGTCCTGCTTCAGTCCTCGGGGGGCTTGCCGTCCTCATCAGATTCTGGGGAGATAGCGGCAGTAGCCATAGGAAACAGGATGCACAGATGGGCCAGTGGCCTCACCCGGTGCTTTGCAGCTCCCGCTGCCAGGCACGGGAAGGGTTCTTGTCCCTAGGGTTGATCAGGCCAGCAGCATTTTGCTCTTCTTGGAAGCCCCTGAGATGGCTCCAGGTGGAGGCAGAAAAGGCAGTGCCAGTGTCCCCTTGTCCCCTTAGAGGCATAAGCAGCCCGTGGACCAGGAGCCGGTCTTGCTCACATGCTCAGGGAGTAGCCGATCGCCAGCGCTGGGGTCAGGAAGGAATTTTCCCCCGGGGCAGATTGGCACTGGTCCCCGGGGGTTTTTTGCCTTCCTCTGAGCACTGAGCATGACCCCTTGGCAGGGCTCCTCTGGTCCTGGTGCTCTGGGTTATGGCCTGGTGCTCATGCTCCACGAAGGTGGCCCTCGTGTCCTGCAGCTGGGGGGGGAAGGGCTTTTTTCTCCCCAGGGTGGACTAGCAAGTGTCCCCGGGGTTTTTTGCCTTCCTCCGCAGCCGAGCACAGCCCCTTCATGGGGCTCCTTTGGGCTCCTGTAGCCCAAAGGCAGCGGCTCGTGCTCCACGCAGCTGGCCCTCGTGCCCCGCATCCGGGGGGAGGCAGCCTTCTGCACTCCCAGGGTGGCCCCACTGTGGCCCCGGGACTTGCTGCTGTCCTCTGTAGCACTGAGCACCACCCCCTGTCAGGTCTTCTCCGGCCCATTCTGGCTGGCTTCTTGCACTGCTCTCACACCACCACAGCACTGCTCTGACAGATTTATCAAAAGAAAATAGAACCTAAACTAAGCTAGATTAAAATTAACTAAGCTAAGCTAGCCTAACCTGAAATAAAGAACTTTGTTTAAATAAATAACTTTCGTTTCCTTTTATTTATTCATTATTTTATTGGGGTCTTTATGTTATTTTATTTGTATTTAGAAATGCATTGATTTTACTCTTTTATTATTTTCCTTAATTTTACACCTAAATAGTTAAAATACTCTTTCCACCTGTATCCTTTCTGACTTGTGTCTTTGAAAGCGTTTTTGGTGCTGAAACCCCCCTGCCATTTCAGGTAAATAACGGTCTCATCATTATACAACTCGTTGGGAGTGCAGGGAATGGAATGGAATGGAATGGAATGGAATGGAATGGAATGGGAACAGAAGAGCTCCGCTATGTTATGCATATAGTTCTGCATGACAAGCTCTGACGTAGGTCTGAGGGGCTGTCTGCAGTCCCAAGGGAGGCCAGTCCCCCCCAGGAGACCACTCAGGAAACAAGCCTATGGGAGAGCGACCAGCGGTCATTCTGCATTTCAAGGATTTGCCCAGATGTGCTGGGGGGATTTGTTGCCACTCTCAAAATCTCGGCCCTTCATACAGTACCTTTATGTGATACTTAGCTGAGGGTTTTAAAACTCTTCCACACAACTGAGTCAGTTACTTGTTTTTCCTGAGTGTTGCGGGGAAAAGCTGCTCAGTCCGTGCGCTTTAAACCGAATTGGGATCAAAGCGCTTCATTGAGCTACCAAGAACATGGAAGTAGACAGCAGTCAGTGAAGGGTTGCATTCAAGTTGTAATGCAAGAGGTAACCCCCCAAACTAGACACATGAATGATAACTAAACACAAACAAGTATCTGAACACCCTGTGTAAGAAACGCAGAAGAGATTTCTTAAATCCTTCTTTCCAAGAAAATACCTCACCATAAGCAGCACAGTAGCAAATGCCACTTGCTGTGTTGATAAGTGTTACAAAGATTTACTGCAAACCGGGTTTTGTCCCAATCGATTTTATTTACAATTGATTAGAAATTTAAAAGAGACAATAAGTAAAACAGCGCTGGGTGCGCAGGGGAGTCTCCGCTCCACCAGCAACGCACAACCGGGATCTTTGGAGTACAGTCTCTTATACTTCTCAGATTTGGGTTTTAGCCAATCTTGTTGTCTTCTTTACCCGAATGTCGACGTGGCCCCTTTCCTTTGTTCTTTTCTTGTTTGCTGGGGTCTTTTTCCGGTGAAGACGTTGCTGAATTTACTTAGTAATGTATTGACAGAAAAATGCTTACAAGCTTAACATTTTGTTCTATATCTTATATGGTTATTTGCCTAGTGCCCAAGTTTGCAGTATCCTGTAACGAAATGTATCTCCTGATTATTTAACCCCCTTAGGCCAGTCAAACCGTTAAACGGAAGCCCCCTTTGAAACACAGAGCAATTGATTAGGGGAGATTATCCCCTTTGTTTCTCCTTATTGACAGGAGCACTTATGATAATCACGGTCACAAAGGAGGGCTGGTTTCACACAAAGTGCAAAGGCGACAAGGACGCCTAAATTCCTGACACGAATCATCCCTGTATATTTCACATAAGGAATGGTGAGGAACTCCTGTATGTTCTCTGTGCTTCTGCAGAGTTCACCCAGAGGGAACCAAAAGCCCTTTCTTTCACCTCTGGGATCACCACAGGCAAATGACCGTACACGGTATAAAATCCTTCAATGATACAGTCTGAAGACAGCGATTAATTTACAGGGACAGCCCGCAGCGGTGCCCAGTCTGTGGCCACCATGGGCAGGGAGAGCCCCCTGGGCCTAGGCCCGGCCTCAGGGACAGCAGCCCAAAGGCCTTTCTCCAAGGCATGCTGGCTGAAGGGGCAGCAGCAGAGCTGCAGTGAGCAGGGCTGGGGGGCGGGGCCCCGTCACCCCCGTCACCCCCCCCCCCCCCCCCCGTGTCATAGGGCCCCACCCGCCAACGCAGCATCACAATGCTCTGGGGCAGTATAAGGCAGCGTCCTCCCGTGTTCCACTGCCAGAGTGCCCGGCTTTGCCACCAGGACAGAGCTGGCAGCCTGCAGGCAGCCGAGAGGAATTTCCTTGAGGCACCAGTGGAATTACTTGGAGGGGCAGAGAAGGGAAGACTGCCTGAAGCTGCTGGGGCTCTTCTGCTGCAATTGCAGCTCCTGGAGGGGCCACACTCACAGCTTATGGGATGGATGGATGGATGGATGGATGGATGGATGGATGGAAGTCCTGCTTCAGTCCTCGGGGGGCTTGCCGTCCTCATCAGATTCTGGGGAGATAGCGGCAGTAGCCATAGGAAACAGGATGCACAGATGGGCCAGTGGCCTCACCCGGTGCTTTGCAGCTCCCGCTGCCAGGCACGGGAAGGGTTCTTGTCCCTAGGGTTGATCAGGCCAGCAGCATTTTGCTCTTCTTGGAAGCCCCTGAGATGGCTCCAGGTGGAGGCAGAAAAGGCAGTGCCAGTGTCCCCTTGTCCCCTTAGAGGCATAAGCAGCCCGTGGACCAGGAGCCGGTCTTGCTCACATGCTCAGGGAGTAGCCGATCGCCAGCGCTGGGGTCAGGAAGGAATTTTCCCCCGGGGCAGATTGGCACTGGTCCCCGGGGGTTTTTTGCCTTCCTCTGAGCACTGAGCATGACCCCTTGGCAGGGCTCCTCTGGTCCTGGTGCTCTGGGTTATGGCCTGGTGCTCATGCTCCACGAAGGTGGCCCTCGTGTCCTGCAGCTGGGGGGGGAAGGGCTTTTTTCTCCCCAGGGTGGACTAGCAAGTGTCCCCGGGGTTTTTTGCCTTCCTCCGCAGCCGAGCACAGCCCCTTCATGGGGCTCCTTTGGGCTCCTGTAGCCCAAAGGCAGCGGCTCGTGCTCCACGCAGCTGGCCCTCGTGCCCCGCATCCGGGGGGAGGCAGCCTTCTGCACTCCCAGGGTGGCCCCACTGTGGCCCCGGGACTTGCTGCTGTCCTCTGTAGCACTGAGCACCACCCCCTGTCAGGTCTTCTCCGGCCCATTCTGGCTGGCTTCTTGCACTGCTCTCACACCACCACAGCACTGCTCTGACAGATTTATCAAAAGAAAATAGAACCTAAACTAAGCTAGATTAAAATTAACTAAGCTAAGCTAGCCTAACCTGAAATAAAGAACTTTGTTTAAATAAATAACTTTCGTTTCCTTTTATTTATTCATTATTTTATTGGGGTCTTTATGTTATTTTATTTGTATTTAGAAATGCATTGATTTTACTCTTTTATTATTTTCCTTAATTTTACACCTAAATAGTTAAAATACTCTTTCCACCTGTATCCTTTCTGACTTGTGTCTTTGAAAGCGTTTTTGGTGCTGAAACCCCCCTGCCATTTCAGGTAAATAACGGTCTCATCATTATACAACTCGTTGGGAGTGCAGAATGGAATGGAATGGAATGGAATGGAATGGAATGGAATGGAACAGAAGAGCTCCGCTATGTTATGCATATAGTTCTGCATGACAAGCTCTGACGTAGGTCTGAGGGGCTGTCTGCAGTCCCAAGGGAGGCCAGTCCCCCCCAGGAGACCACTCAGGAAACAAGCCTATGGGAGAGCGACCAGCGGTCATTCTGCATTTCAAGGATTTGCCCAGATGTGCTGGGGGGATTTGTTGCCACTCTCAAAATCTCGGCCCTTCATACAGTACCTTTATGTGATACTTAGCTGAGGGTTTTAAAACTCTTCCACACAACTGAGTCAGTTACTTGTTTTTCCTGAGTGTTGCGGGGAAAAGCTGCTCAGTCCGTGCGCTTTAAACCGAATTGGGATCAAAGCGCTTCATTGAGCTACCAAGAACATGGAAGTAGACAGCAGTCAGTGAAGGGTTGCATTCAAGTTGTAATGCAAGAGGTAACCCCCCAAACTAGACACATGAATGATAACTAAACACAAACAAGTATCTGAACACCCTGTGTAAGAAACGCAGAAGAGATTTCTTAAATCCTTCTTTCCAAGAAAATACCTCACCATAAGCAGCACAGTAGCAAATGCCACTTGCTGTGTTGATAAGTGTTACAAAGATTTACTGCAAACCGGGTTTTGTCCCAATCGATTTTATTTACAATTGATTAGAAATTTAAAAGAGACAATAAGTAAAACAGCGCTGGGTGCGCAGGGGAGTCTCCGCTCCACCAGCAACGCACAACCGGGATCTTTGGAGTACAGTCTCTTATACTTCTCAGATTTGGGTTTTAGCCAATCTTGTTGTCTTCTTTACCCGAATGTCGACGTGGCCCCTTTCCTTTGTTCTTTTCTTGTTTGCTGGGGTCTTTTTCCGGTGAAGACGTTGCTGAATTTACTTAGTAATGTATTGACAGAAAAATGCTTACAAGCTTAACATTTTGTTCTATATCTTATATGGTTATTTGCCTAGTGCCCAAGTTTGCAGTATCCTGTAACGAAATGTATCTCCTGATTATTTAACCCCTTAGGCCAGTCAAACCGTTAAACGGAAGCCCCCTTTGAAACACAGAGCAATTGATTAGGGGAGATTATCCCCTTTGTTTCTCCTTATTGACAGGAGCACTTATGATAATCACGGTCACAAAGGAGGGCTGGTTTCACACAAAGTGCAAAGGCGACAAGGACGCCTAAATTCCTGACACGAATCATCCCTGTATATTTCACATAAGGAATGGTGAGGAACTCCTGTATGTTCTCTGTGCTTCTGCAGAGTTCACCCAGAGGGAACCAAAAGCCCTTTCTTTCACCTCTGGGATCACCACAGGCAAATGACCGTACACGGTATAAAATCCTTCAATGATACAGTCTGAAGACAGCGATTAATTTACAGGGACAGCCCGCAGCGGTGCCCAGTCTGTGGCCACCATGGGCAGGGAGAGCCCCCTGGGCCTAGGCCCGGCCTCAGGGACAGCAGCCCAAAGGCCTTTCTCCAAGGCATGCTGGCTGAAGGGGCAGCAGCAGAGCTGCAGTGAGCAGGGCTGGGGGGCGGGGCCCCGTCACCCCCGTCACCCCCCCCCCCCCCCCCCGTGTCATAGGGCCCCACCCGCCAACGCAGCATCACAATGCTCTGGGGCAGTATAAGGCAGCGTCCTCCCGTGTTCCACTGCCAGAGTGCCCGGCTTTGCCACCAGGACAGAGCTGGCAGCCTGCAGGCAGCCGAGAGGAATTTCCTTGAGGCACCAGTGGAATTACTTGGAGGGGCAGAGAAGGGAAGACTGCCTGAAGCTGCTGGGGCTCTTCTGCTGCAATTGCAGCTCCTGGAGGGGCCACACTCACAGCTTATGGGATGGAGGATGGATGGATGGATGGATGGATGGATGGATGGATGGAAGTCCTGCTTCAGTCCTCGGGGGGCTTGCCGTCCTCATCAGATTCTGGGGAGATAGCGGCAGTAGCCATAGGAAACAGGATGCACAGATGGGCCAGTGGCCTCACCCGGTGCTTTGCAGCTCCCGCTGCCAGGCACGGGAAGGGTTCTTGTCCCTAGGGTTGATCAGGCCAGCAGCATTTTGCTCTTCTTGGAAGCCCCTGAGATGGCTCCAGGTGGAGGCAGAAAAGGCAGTGCCAGTGTCCCCTTGTCCCCTTAGAGGCATAAGCAGCCCGTGGACCAGGAGCCGGTCTTGCTCACATGCTCAGGGAGTAGCCGATCGCCAGCGCTGGGGTCAGGAAGGAATTTTCCCCCGGGGCAGATTGGCACTGGTCCCCGGGGGTTTTTTGCCTTCCTCTGAGCACTGAGCATGACCCCTTGGCAGGGCTCCTCTGGTCCTGGTGCTCTGGGTTATGGCCTGGTGCTCATGCTCCACGAAGGTGGCCCTCGTGTCCTGCAGCTGGGGGGGGAAGGGCTTTTTTCTCCCCAGGGTGGACTAGCAAGTGTCCCCGGGGTTTTTTGCCTTCCTCCGCAGCCGAGCACAGCCCCTTCATGGGGCTCCTTTGGGCTCCTGTAGCCCAAAGGCAGCGGCTCGTGCTCCACGCAGCTGGCCCTCGTGCCCCGCATCCGGGGGGAGGCAGCCTTCTGCACTCCCAGGGTGGCCCCACTGTGGCCCCGGGACTTGCTGCTGTCCTCTGTAGCACTGAGCACCACCCCCTGTCAGGTCTTCTCCGGCCCATTCTGGCTGGCTTCTTGCACTGCTCTCACACCACCACAGCACTGCTCTGACAGATTTATCAAAAGAAAATAGAACCTAAACTAAGCTAGATTAAAATTAACTAAGCTAAGCTAGCCTAACCTGAAATAAAGAACTTTGTTTAAATAAATAACTTTCGTTTCCTTTTATTTATTCATTATTTTATTGGGGTCTTTATGTTATTTTATTTGTATTTAGAAATGCATTGATTTTACTCTTTTATTATTTTCCTTAATTTTACACCTAAATAGTTAAAATACTCTTTCCACCTGTATCCTTTCTGACTTGTGTCTTTGAAAGCGTTTTTGGTGCTGAAACCCCCCTGCCATTTCAGGTAAATAACGGTCTCATCATTATACAACTCGTTGGGAGTGCAGGGAATGGAATGGAATGGAATGGAATGGAATGGAATGGAATGGAACAGAAGAGCTCCGCTATGTTATGCATATAGTTCTGCATGACAAGCTCTGACGTAGGTCTGAGGGGCTGTCTGCAGTCCCAAGGGAGGCCAGTCCCCCCCAGGAGACCACTCAGGAAACAAGCCTATGGGAGAGCGACCAGCGGTCATTCTGCATTTCAAGGATTTGCCCAGATGTGCTGGGGGGATTTGTTGCCACTCTCAAAATCTCGGCCCTTCATACAGTACCTTTATGTGATACTTAGCTGAGGGTTTTAAAACTCTTCCACACAACTGAGTCAGTTACTTGTTTTTCCTGAGTGTTGCGGGGAAAAGCTGCTCAGTCCGTGCGCTTTAAACCGAATTGGGATCAAAGCGCTTCATTGAGCTACCAAGAACATGGAAGTAGACAGCAGTCAGTGAAGGGTTGCATTCAAGTTGTAATGCAAGAGGTAACCCCCCAAACTAGACACATGAATGATAACTAAACACAAACAAGTATCTGAACACCCTGTGTAAGAAACGCAGAAGAGATTTCTTAAATCCTTCTTTCCAAGAAAATACCTCACCATAAGCAGCACAGTAGCAAATGCCACTTGCTGTGTTGATAAGTGTTACAAAGATTTACTGCAAACCGGGTTTTGTCCCAATCGATTTTATTTACAATTGATTAGAAATTTAAAAGAGACAATAAGTAAAACAGCGCTGGGTGCGCAGGGGAGTCTCCGCTCCACCAGCAACGCACAACCGGGATCTTTGGAGTACAGTCTCTTATACTTCTCAGATTTGGGTTTTAGCCAATCTTGTTGTCTTCTTTACCCGAATGTCGACGTGGCCCCTTTCCTTTGTTCTTTTCTTGTTTGCTGGGGTCTTTTTCCGGTGAAGACGTTGCTGAATTTACTTAGTAATGTATTGACAGAAAAATGCTTACAAGCTTAACATTTTGTTCTATATCTTATATGGTTATTTGCCTAGTGCCCAAGTTTGCAGTATCCTGTAACGAAATGTATCTCCTGATTATTTAACCCCCTTAGGCCAGTCAAACCGTTAAACGGAAGCCCCCTTTGAAACACAGAGCAATTGATTAGGGGAGATTATCCCCTTTGTTTCTCCTTATTGACAGGAGCACTTATGATAATCACGGTCACAAAGGAGGGCTGGTTTCACACAAAGTGCAAAGGCGACAAGGACGCCTAAATTCCTGACACGAATCATCCCTGTATATTTCACATAAGGAATGGTGAGGAACTCCTGTATGTTCTCTGTGCTTCTGCAGAGTTCACCCAGAGGGAACCAAAAGCCCTTTCTTTCACCTCTGGGATCACCACAGGCAAATGACCGTACACGGTATAAAATCCTTCAATGATACAGTCTGAAGACAGCGATTAATTTACAGGGACAGCCCGCAGCGGTGCCCAGTCTGTGGCCACCATGGGCAGGGAGAGCCCCCTGGGCCTAGGCCCGGCCTCAGGGACAGCAGCCCAAAGGCCTTTCTCCAAGGCATGCTGGCTGAAGGGGCAGCAGCAGAGCTGCAGTGAGCAGGGCTGGGGGGCGGGGCCCCGTCACCCCCGTCACCCCCCCCCCCCCCCCGTGTCATAGGGCCCCACCCGCCAACGCAGCATCACAATGCTCTGGGGCAGTATAAGGCAGCGTCCTCCCGTGTTCCACTGCCAGAGTGCCCGGCTTTGCCACCAGGACAGAGCTGGCAGCCTGCAGGCAGCCGAGAGGAATTTCCTTGAGGCACCAGTGGAATTACTTGGAGGGGCAGAGAAGGGAAGACTGCCTGAAGCTGCTGGGGCTCTTCTGCTGCAATTGCAGCTCCTGGAGGGGCCACACTCACAGCTTATGGGATGGATGGATGGATGGATGGATGGATGGATGGATGGATGGATGGAAGTCCTGCTTCAGTCCTCGGGGGGCTTGCCGTCCTCATCAGATTCTGGGGAGATAGCGGCAGTAGCCATAGGAAACAGGATGCACAGATGGGCCAGTGGCCTCACCCGGTGCTTTGCAGCTCCCGCTGCCAGGCACGGGAAGGGTTCTTGTCCCTAGGGTTGATCAGGCCAGCAGCATTTTGCTCTTCTTGGAAGCCCCTGAGATGGCTCCAGGTGGAGGCAGAAAAGGCAGTGCCAGTGTCCCCTTGTCCCCTTAGAGGCATAAGCAGCCCGTGGACCAGGAGCCGGTCTTGCTCACATGCTCAGGGAGTAGCCGATCGCCAGCGCTGGGGTCAGGAAGGAATTTTCCCCCGGGGCAGATTGGCACTGGTCCCCGGGGGTTTTTTGCCTTCCTCTGAGCACTGAGCATGACCCCTTGGCAGGGCTCCTCTGGTCCTGGTGCTCTGGGTTATGGCCTGGTGCTCATGCTCCACGAAGGTGGCCCTCGTGTCCTGCAGCTGGGGGGGGAAGGGCTTTTTTCTCCCCAGGGTGGACTAGCAAGTGTCCCCGGGGTTTTTTGCCTTCCTCCGCAGCCGAGCACAGCCCCTTCATGGGGCTCCTTTGGGCTCCTGTAGCCCAAAGGCAGCGGCTCGTGCTCCACGCAGCTGGCCCTCGTGCCCCGCATCCGGGGGGAGGCAGCCTTCTGCACTCCCAGGGTGGCCCCACTGTGGCCCCGGGACTTGCTGCTGTCCTCTGTAGCACTGAGCACCACCCCCTGTCAGGTCTTCTCCGGCCCATTCTGGCTGGCTTCTTGCACTGCTCTCACACCACCACAGCACTGCTCTGACAGATTTATCAAAAGAAAATAGAACCTAAACTAAGCTAGATTAAAATTAACTAAGCTAAGCTAGCCTAACCTGAAATAAAGAACTTTGTTTAAATAAATAACTTTCGTTTCCTTTTATTTATTCATTATTTTATTGGGGTCTTTATGTTATTTTATTTGTATTTAGAAATGCATTGATTTTACTCTTTTATTATTTTCCTTAATTTTACACCTAAATAGTTAAAATACTCTTTCCACCTGTATCCTTTCTGACTTGTGTCTTTGAAAGCGTTTTTGGTGCTGAAACCCCCCTGCCATTTCAGGTAAATAACGGTCTCATCATTATACAACTCGTTGGGAGTGCAGGGAATGGAATGGAATGGAATGGAATGGAATGGAATGGAATGGAACAGAAGAGCTCCGCTATGTTATGCATATAGTTCTGCATGACAAGCTCTGACGTAGGTCTGAGGGGCTGTCTGCAGTCCCAAGGGAGGCCAGTCCCCCCCAGGAGACCACTCAGGAAACAAGCCTATGGGAGAGCGACCAGCGGTCATTCTGCATTTCAAGGATTTGCCCAGATGTGCTGGGGGGATTTGTTGCCACTCTCAAAATCTCGGCCCTTCATACAGTACCTTTATGTGATACTTAGCTGAGGGTTTTAAAACTCTTCCACACAACTGAGTCAGTTACTTGTTTTTCCTGAGTGTTGCGGGGAAAAGCTGCTCAGTCCGTGCGCTTTAAACCGAATTGGGATCAAAGCGCTTCATTGAGCTACCAAGAACATGGAAGTAGACAGCAGTCAGTGAAGGGTTGCATTCAAGTTGTAATGCAAGAGGTAACCCCCCAAACTAGACACATGAATGATAACTAAACACAAACAAGTATCTGAACACCCTGTGTAAGAAACGCAGAAGAGATTTCTTAAATCCTTCTTTCCAAGAAAATACCTCACCATAAGCAGCACAGTAGCAAATGCCACTTGCTGTGTTGATAAGTGTTACAAAGATTTACTGCAAACCGGGTTTTGTCCCAATCGATTTTATTTACAATTGATTAGAAATTTAAAAGAGACAATAAGTAAAACAGCGCTGGGTGCGCAGGGGAGTCTCCGCTCCACCAGCAACGCACAACCGGGATCTTTGGAGTACAGTCTCTTATACTTCTCAGATTTGGGTTTTAGCCAATCTTGTTGTCTTCTTTACCCGAATGTCGACGTGGCCCCTTTCCTTTGTTCTTTTCTTGTTTGCTGGGGTCTTTTTCCGGTGAAGACGTTGCTGAATTTACTTAGTAATGTATTGACAGAAAAATGCTTACAAGCTTAACATTTTGTTCTATATCTTATATGGTTATTTGCCTAGTGCCCAAGTTTGCAGTATCCTGTAACGAAATGTATCTCCTGATTATTTAACCCCCTTAGGCCAGTCAAACCGTTAAACGGAAGCCCCCTTTGAAACACAGAGCAATTGATTAGGGGAGATTATCCCCTTTGTTTCTCCTTATTGACAGGAGCACTTATGATAATCACGGTCACAAAGGAGGGCTGGTTTCACACAAAGTGCAAAGGCGACAAGGACGCCTAAATTCCTGACACGAATCATCCCTGTATATTTCACATAAGGAATGGTGAGGAACTCCTGTATGTTCTCTGTGCTTCTGCAGAGTTCACCCAGAGGGAACCAAAAGCCCTTTCTTTCACCTCTGGGATCACCACAGGCAAATGACCGTACACGGTATAAAATCCTTCAATGATACAGTCTGAAGACAGCGATTAATTTACAGGGACAGCCCGCAGCGGTGCCCAGTCTGTGGCCACCATGGGCAGGGAGAGCCCCCTGGGCCTAGGCCCGGCCTCAGGGACAGCAGCCCAAAGGCCTTTCTCCAAGGCATGCTGGCTGAAGGGGCAGCAGCAGAGCTGCAGTGAGCAGGGCTGGGGGGCGGGGCCCCGTCACCCCCGTCACCCCCCCCCCCCCCCCCCCGTGTCATAGGGCCCCACCCGCCAACGCAGCATCACAATGCTCTGGGGCAGTATAAGGCAGCGTCCTCCCGTGTTCCACTGCCAGAGTGCCCGGCTTTGCCACCAGGACAGAGCTGGCAGCCTGCAGGCAGCCGAGAGGAATTTCCTTGAGGCACCAGTGGAATTACTTGGAGGGGCAGAGAAGGGAAGACTGCCTGAAGCTGCTGGGGCTCTTCTGCTGCAATTGCAGCTCCTGGAGGGGCCACACTCACAGCTTATGGATGGATGGATGGATGGATGGATGGATGGATGGATGGATGGAAGTCCTGCTTCAGTCCTCGGGGGGCTTGCCGTCCTCATCAGATTCTGGGGAGATAGCGGCAGTAGCCATAGGAAACAGGATGCACAGATGGGCCAGTGGCCTCACCCGGTGCTTTGCAGCTCCCGCTGCCAGGCACGGGAAGGGTTCTTGTCCCTAGGGTTGATCAGGCCAGCAGCATTTTGCTCTTCTTGGAAGCCCCTGAGATGGCTCCAGGTGGAGGCAGAAAAGGCAGTGCCAGTGTCCCCTTGTCCCCTTAGAGGCATAAGCAGCCCGTGGACCAGGAGCCGGTCTTGCTCACATGCTCAGGGAGTAGCCGATCGCCAGCGCTGGGGTCAGGAAGGAATTTTCCCCCGGGGCAGATTGGCACTGGTCCCCGGGGGTTTTTTGCCTTCCTCTGAGCACTGAGCATGACCCCTTGGCAGGGCTCCTCTGGTCCTGGTGCTCTGGGTTATGGCCTGGTGCTCATGCTCCACGAAGGTGGCCCTCGTGTCCTGCAGCTGGGGGGGGAAGGGCTTTTTTCTCCCCAGGGTGGACTAGCAAGTGTCCCCGGGGTTTTTTGCCTTCCTCCGCAGCCGAGCACAGCCCCTTCATGGGGCTCCTTTGGGCTCCTGTAGCCCAAAGGCAGCGGCTCGTGCTCCACGCAGCTGGCCCTCGTGCCCCGCATCCGGGGGGAGGCAGCCTTCTGCACTCCCAGGGTGGCCCCACTGTGGCCCCGGGACTTGCTGCTGTCCTCTGTAGCACTGAGCACCACCCCCTGTCAGGTCTTCTCCGGCCCATTCTGGCTGGCTTCTTGCACTGCTCTCACACCACCACAGCACTGCTCTGACAGATTTATCAAAAGAAAATAGAACCTAAACTAAGCTAGATTAAAATTAACTAAGCTAAGCTAGCCTAACCTGAAATAAAGAACTTTGTTTAAATAAATAACTTTCGTTTCCTTTTATTTATTCATTATTTTATTGGGGTCTTTATGTTATTTTATTTGTATTTAGAAATGCATTGATTTTACTCTTTTATTATTTTCCTTAATTTTACACCTAAATAGTTAAAATACTCTTTCCACCTGTATCCTTTCTGACTTGTGTCTTTGAAAGCGTTTTTGGTGCTGAAACCCCCCTGCCATTTCAGGTAAATAACGGTCTCATCATTATACAACTCGTTGGGAGTGCAGGGAATGGAATGGAATGGAATGGAATGGAATGGAATGGAACAGAAGAGCTCCGCTATGTTATGCATATAGTTCTGCATGACAAGCTCTGACGTAGGTCTGAGGGGCTGTCTGCAGTCCCAAGGGAGGCCAGTCCCCCCCAGGAGACCACTCAGGAAACAAGCCTATGGGAGAGCGACCAGCGGTCATTCTGCATTTCAAGGATTTGCCCAGATGTGCTGGGGGGATTTGTTGCCACTCTCAAAATCTCGGCCCTTCATACAGTACCTTTATGTGATACTTAGCTGAGGGTTTTAAAACTCTTCCACACAACTGAGTCAGTTACTTGTTTTTCCTGAGTGTTGCGGGGAAAAGCTGCTCAGTCCGTGCGCTTTAAACCGAATTGGGATCAAAGCGCTTCATTGAGCTACCAAGAACATGGAAGTAGACAGCAGTCAGTGAAGGGTTGCATTCAAGTTGTAATGCAAGAGGTAACCCCCCAAACTAGACACATGAATGATAACTAAACACAAACAAGTATCTGAACACCCTGTGTAAGAAACGCAGAAGAGATTTCTTAAATCCTTCTTTCCAAGAAAATACCTCACCATAAGCAGCACAGTAGCAAATGCCACTTGCTGTGTTGATAAGTGTTACAAAGATTTACTGCAAACCGGGTTTTGTCCCAATCGATTTTATTTACAATTGATTAGAAATTTAAAAGAGACAATAAGTAAAACAGCGCTGGGTGCGCAGGGGAGTCTCCGCTCCACCAGCAACGCACAACCGGGATCTTTGGAGTACAGTCTCTTATACTTCTCAGATTTGGGTTTTAGCCAATCTTGTTGTCTTCTTTACCCGAATGTCGACGTGGCCCCTTTCCTTTGTTCTTTTCTTGTTTGCTGGGGTCTTTTTCCGGTGAAGACGTTGCTGAATTTACTTAGTAATGTATTGACAGAAAAATGCTTACAAGCTTAACATTTTGTTCTATATCTTATATGGTTATTTGCCTAGTGCCCAAGTTTGCAGTATCCTGTAACGAAATGTATCTCCTGATTATTTAACCCCCTTAGGCCAGTCAAACCGTTAAACGGAAGCCCCCTTTGAAACACAGAGCAATTGATTAGGGGAGATTATCCCCTTTGTTTCTCCTTATTGACAGGAGCACTTATGATAATCACGGTCACAAAGGAGGGCTGGTTTCACACAAAGTGCAAAGGCGACAAGGACGCCTAAATTCCTGACACGAATCATCCCTGTATATTTCACATAAGGAATGGTGAGGAACTCCTGTATGTTCTCTGTGCTTCTGCAGAGTTCACCCAGAGGGAACCAAAAGCCCTTTCTTTCACCTCTGGGATCACCACAGGCAAATGACCGTACACGGTATAAAATCCTTCAATGATACAGTCTGAAGACAGCGATTAATTTACAGGGACAGCCCGCAGCGGTGCCCAGTCTGTGGCCACCATGGGCAGGGAGAGCCCCCTGGGCCTAGGCCCGGCCTCAGGGACAGCAGCCCAAAGGCCTTTCTCCAAGGCATGCTGGCTGAAGGGGCAGCAGCAGAGCTGCAGTGAGCAGGGCTGGGGGGCGGGGCCCCGTCACCCCCGTCACCCCCCCCCCCCCCCCCCGTGTCATAGGGCCCCACCCGCCAACGCAGCATCACAATGCTCTGGGGCAGTATAAGGCAGCGTCCTCCCGTGTTCCACTGCCAGAGTGCCCGGCTTTGCCACCAGGACAGAGCTGGCAGCCTGCAGGCAGCCGAGAGGAATTTCCTTGAGGCACCAGTGGAATTACTTGGAGGGGCAGAGAAGGGAAGACTGCCTGAAGCTGCTGGGGCTCTTCTGCTGCAATTGCAGCTCCTGGAGGGGCCACACTCACAGCTTATGGGATGGATGGATGGATGGATGGATGGATGGATGGATGGATGGAAGTCCTGCTTCAGTCCTCGGGGGGCTTGCCGTCCTCATCAGATTCTGGGGAGATAGCGGCAGTAGCCATAGGAAACAGGATGCACAGATGGGCCAGTGGCCTCACCCGGTGCTTTGCAGCTCCCGCTGCCAGGCACGGGAAGGGTTCTTGTCCCTAGGGTTGATCAGGCCAGCAGCATTTTGCTCTTCTTGGAAGCCCCTGAGATGGCTCCAGGTGGAGGCAGAAAAGGCAGTGCCAGTGTCCCCTTGTCCCCTTAGAGGCATAAGCAGCCCGTGGACCAGGAGCCGGTCTTGCTCACATGCTCAGGGAGTAGCCGATCGCCAGCGCTGGGGTCAGGAAGGAATTTTCCCCCGGGGCAGATTGGCACTGGTCCCCGGGGGTTTTTTGCCTTCCTCTGAGCACTGAGCATGACCCCTTGGCAGGGCTCCTCTGGTCCTGGTGCTCTGGGTTATGGCCTGGTGCTCATGCTCCACGAAGGTGGCCCTCGTGTCCTGCAGCTGGGGGGGGAAGGGCTTTTTTCTCCCCAGGGTGGACTAGCAAGTGTCCCCGGGGTTTTTTGCCTTCCTCCGCAGCCGAGCACAGCCCCTTCATGGGGCTCCTTTGGGCTCCTGTAGCCCAAAGGCAGCGGCTCGTGCTCCACGCAGCTGGCCCTCGTGCCCCGCATCCGGGGGGAGGCAGCCTTCTGCACTCCCAGGGTGGCCCCACTGTGGCCCCGGGACTTGCTGCTGTCCTCTGTAGCACTGAGCACCACCCCCTGTCAGGTCTTCTCCGGCCCATTCTGGCTGGCTTCTTGCACTGCTCTCACACCACCACAGCACTGCTCTGACAGATTTATCAAAAGAAAATAGAACCTAAACTAAGCTAGATTAAAATTAACTAAGCTAAGCTAGCCTAACCTGAAATAAAGAACTTTGTTTAAATAAATAACTTTCGTTTCCTTTTATTTATTCATTATTTTATTGGGGTCTTTATGTTATTTTATTTGTATTTAGAAATGCATTGATTTTACTCTTTTATTATTTTCCTTAATTTTACACCTAAATAGTTAAAATACTCTTTCCACCTGTATCCTTTCTGACTTGTGTCTTTGAAAGCGTTTTTGGTGCTGAAACCCCCCTGCCATTTCAGGTAAATAACGGTCTCATCATTATACAACTCGTTGGGAGTGCAGGGAATGGAATGGAATGGAATGGAATGGAATGGAATGGAATGGAACAGAAGAGCTCCGCTATGTTATGCATATAGTTCTGCGTGACAAGCTCTGACGTAGGTCTGAGGGGCTGTCTGCAGTCCCAAGGGAGGCCAGTCCCCCCCAGGAGACCACTCAGGAAACAAGCCTATGGGAGAGCGACCAGCGGTCATTCTGCATTTCAAGGATTTGCCCAGATGTGCTGGGGGGATTTGTTGCCACTCTCAAAATCTCGGCCCTTCATACAGTACCTTTATGTGATACTTAGCTGAGGGTTTTAAAACTCTTCCACACAACTGAGTCAGTTACTTGTTTTTCCTGAGTGTTGCGGGGAAAAGCTGCTCAGTCCGTGCGCTTTAAACCG
Organism: Melopsittacus undulatus; assembly: GCF_012275295.1. Taxonomy (NCBI): domain Eukaryota; kingdom Metazoa; phylum Chordata; class Aves; order Psittaciformes; family Psittaculidae; genus Melopsittacus; species Melopsittacus undulatus. The sequence goes on along the minus strand of NW_022994152.1, from coordinate 54,915 downwards.
AATTGGGATCAAAGCGCTTCATTGAGCTACCAAGAACATGGAAGTAGACAGCAGTCAGTGAAGGGTTGCATTCAAGTTGTAATGCAAGAGGTAACCCCCCAAACTAGACACATGAATGATAACTAAACACAAACAAGTATCTGAACACCCTGTGTAAGAAACGCAGAAGAGATTTCTTAAATCCTTCTTTCCAAGAAAATACCTCACCATAAGCAGCACAGTAGCAAATGCCACTTGCTGTGTTGATAAGTGTTACAAAGATTTACTGCAAACCGGGTTTTGTCCCAATCGATTTTATTTACAATTGATTAGAAATTTAAAAGAGACAATAAGTAAAACAGCGCTGGGTGCGCAGGGGAGTCTCCGCTCCACCAGCAACGCACAACCGGGATCTTTGGAGTACAGTCTCTTATACTTCTCAGATTTGGGTTTTAGCCAATCTTGTTGTCTTCTTTACCCGAATGTCGACGTGGCCCCTTTCCTTTGTTCTTTTCTTGTTTGCTGGGGTCTTTTTCCGGTGAAGACGTTGCTGAATTTACTTAGTAATGTATTGACAGAAAAATGCTTACAAGCTTAACATTTTGTTCTATATCTTATATGGTTATTTGCCTAGTGCCCAAGTTTGCAGTATCCTGTAACGAAATGTATCTCCTGATTATTTAACCCCCTTAGGCCAGTCAAACCGTTAAACGGAAGCCCCCTTTGAAACACAGAGCAATTGATTAGGGGAGATTATCCCCTTTGTTTCTCCTTATTGACAGGAGCACTTATGATAATCACGGTCACAAAGGAGGGCTGGTTTCACACAAAGTGCAAAGGCGACAAGGACGCCTAAATTCCTGACACGAATCATCCCTGTATATTTCACATAAGGAATGGTGAGGAACTCCTGTATGTTCTCTGTGCTTCTGCAGAGTTCACCCAGAGGGAACCAAAAGCCCTTTCTTTCACCTCTGGGATCACCACAGGCAAATGACCGTACACGGTATAAAATCCTTCAATGATACAGTCTGAAGACAGCGATTAATTTACAGGGACAGCCCGCAGCGGTGCCCAGTCTGTGGCCACCATGGGCAGGGAGAGCCCCCTGGGCCTAGGCCCGGCCTCAGGGACAGCAGCCCAAAGGCCTTTCTCCAAGGCATGCTGGCTGAAGGGGCAGCAGCAGAGCTGCAGTGAGCAGGGCTGGGGGGCGGGGCCCCGTCACCCCCGTCACCCCCCCCCCCCCCCCCCGTGTCATAGGGCCCCACCCGCCAACGCAGCATCACAATGCTCTGGGGCAGTATAAGGCAGCGTCCTCCCGTGTTCCACTGCCAGAGTGCCCGGCTTTGCCACCAGGACAGAGCTGGCAGCCTGCAGGCAGCCGAGAGGAATTTCCTTGAGGCACCAGTGGAATTACTTGGAGGGGCAGAGAAGGGAAGACTGCCTGAAGCTGCTGGGGCTCTTCTGCTGCAATTGCAGCTCCTGGAGGGGCCACACTCACAGCTTATGGGATGGATGGATGGATGGATGGATGGATGGATGGATGGAAGTCCTGCTTCAGTCCTCGGGGGGCTTGCCGTCCTCATCAGATTCTGGGGAGATAGCGGCAGTAGCCATAGGAAACAGGATGCACAGATGGGCCAGTGGCCTCACCCGGTGCTTTGCAGCTCCCGCTGCCAGGCACGGGAAGGGTTCTTGTCCCTAGGGTTGATCAGGCCAGCAGCATTTTGCTCTTCTTGGAAGCCCCTGAGATGGCTCCAGGTGGAGGCAGAAAAGGCAGTGCCAGTGTCCCCTTGTCCCCTTAGAGGCATAAGCAGCCCGTGGACCAGGAGCCGGTCTTGCTCACATGCTCAGGGAGTAGCCGATCGCCAGCGCTGGGGTCAGGAAGGAATTTTCCCCCGGGGCAGATTGGCACTGGTCCCCGGGGGTTTTTTGCCTTCCTCTGAGCACTGAGCATGACCCCTTGGCAGGGCTCCTCTGGTCCTGGTGCTCTGGGTTATGGCCTGGTGCTCATGCTCCACGAAGGGGGCCCTCGTGTCCTGCAGCTGGGGGGGGAAGGGCTTTTTTCTCCCCAGGGTGGACTAGCAAGTGTCCCCGGGGTTTTTTGCCTTCCTCCGCAGCCGAGCACAGCCCCTTCATGGGGCTCCTTTGGGCTCCTGTAGCCCAAAGGCAGCGGCTCGTGCTCCACGCAGCTGGCCCTCGTGCCCCGCATCCGGGGGGAGGCAGCCTTCTGCACTCCCAGGGTGGCCCCACTGTGGCCCCGGGACTTGCTGCTGTCCTCTGTAGCACTGAGCACCACCCCCTGTCAGGTCTTCTCCGGCCCATTCTGGCTGGCTTCTTGCACTGCTCTCACACCACCACAGCACTGCTCTGACAGATTTATCAAAAGAAAATAGAACCTAAACTAAGCTAGATTAAAATTAACTAAGCTAAGCTAGCCTAACCTGAAATAAAGAACTTTGTTTAAATAAATAACTTTCGTTTCCTTTTATTTATTCATTATTTTATTGGGGTCTTTATGTTATTTTATTTGTATTTAGAAATGCATTGATTTTACTCTTTTATTATTTTCCTTAATTTTACACCTAAATAGTTAAAATACTCTTTCCACCTGTATCCTTTCTGACTTGTGTCTTTGAAAGCGTTTTTGGTGCTGAAACCCCCCTGCCATTTCAGGTAAATAACGGTCTCATCATTATACAACTCGTTGGGAGTGCAGGGAATGGAATGGAATGGAATGGAATGGAATGGAATGGAATGGAATGGAACAGAAGAGCTCCGCTATGTTATGCATATAGTTCTGCGTGACAAGCTCTGACGTAGGTCTGAGGGGCTGTCTGCAGTCCCAAGGGAGGCCAGTCCCCCCCAGGAGACCACTCAGGAAACAAGCCTATGGGAGAGCGACCAGCGGTCATTCTGCATTTCAAGGATTTGCCCAGATGTGCTGGGGGGATTTGTTGCCACTCTCAAAATCTCGGCCCTTCATACAGTACCTTTATGTGATACTTAGCTGAGGGTTTTAAAACTCTTCCACACAACTGAGTCAGTTACTTGTTTTTCCTGAGTGTTGCGGGGAAAAGCTGCTCAGTCCGTGCGCTTTAAACCGAATTGGGATCAAAGCGCTTCATTGAGCTACCAAGAACATGGAAGTAGACAGCAGTCAGTGAAGGGTTGCATTCAAGTTGTAATGCAAGAGGTAACCCCCCAAACTAGACACATGAATGATAACTAAACACAAACAAGTATCTGAACACCCTGTGTAAGAAACGCAGAAGAGATTTCTTAAATCCTTCTTTCCAAGAAAATACCTCACCATAAGCAGCACAGTAGCAAATGCCACTTGCTGTGTTGATAAGAATGGTGAGGAACTCCTGTATGTTCTCTGTGCTTCTGCAGAGTTCACCCAGAGGGAACCAAAAGCCCTTTCTTTCACCTCTGGGATCACCACAGGCAAATGACCGTACACGGTATAAAATCCTTCAATGATACAGTCTGAAGACAGCGATTAATTTACAGGGACAGCCCGCAGCGGTGCCCAGTCTGTGGCCACCATGGGCAGGGAGAGCCCCCTGGGCCTAGGCCCGGCCTCAGGGACAGCAGCCCAAAGGCCTTTCTCCAAGGCATGCTGGCTGAAGGGGCAGCAGCAGAGCTGCAGTGAGCAGGGCTGGGGGGCGGGGCCCCGTCACCCCCGTCACCCCCCCCCCCCCCCCCCCCCCCGTGTCATAGGGCCCCACCCGCCAACGCAGCATCACAATGCTCTGGGGCAGTATAAGGCAGCGTCCTCCCGTGTTCCACTGCCAGAGTGCCCGGCTTTGCCACCAGGACAGAGCTGGCAGCCTGCAGGCAGCCGAGAGGAATTTCCTTGAGGCACCAGTGGAATTACTTGGAGGGGCAGAGAAGGGAAGACTGCCTGAAGCTGCTGGGGCTCTTCTGCTGCAATTGCAGCTCCTGGAGGGGCCACACTCACAGCTTATGGGATGGATGGATGGATGGATGGATGGATGGATGGATGGATGGAAGTCCTGCTTCAGTCCTCGGGGGGCTTGCCGTCCTCATCAGATTCTGGGGAGATAGCGGCAGTAGCCATAGGAAACAGGATGCACAGATGGGCCAGTGGCCTCACCCGGTGCTTTGCAGCTCCCGCTGCCAGGCACGGGAAGGGTTCTTGTCCCTAGGGTTGATCAGGCCAGCAGCATTTTGCTCTTCTTGGAAGCCCCTGAGATGGCTCCAGGTGGAGGCAGAAAAGGCAGTGCCAGTGTCCCCTTGTCCCCTTAGAGGCATAAGCAGCCCGTGGACCAGGAGCCGGTCTTGCTCACATGCTCAGGGAGTAGCCGATCGCCAGCGCTGGGGTCAGGAAGGAATTTTCCCCCGGGGCAGATTGGCACTGGTCCCCGGGGGTTTTTTGCCTTCCTCTGAGCACTGAGCATGACCCCTTGGCAGGGCTCCTCTGGTCCTGGTGCTCTGGGTTATGGCCTGGTGCTCATGCTCCACGAAGGTGGCCCTCGTGTCCTGCAGCTGGGGGGGGAAGGGCTTTTTTCTCCCCAGGGTGGACTAGCAAGTGTCCCCGGGTTTTTTGCCTTCCTCCGCAGCCGAGCACAGCCCCTTCATGGGGCTCCTTTGGGCTCCTGTAGCCCAAAGGCAGCGGCTCGTGCTCCACGCAGCTGGCCCTCGTGCCCCGCATCCGGGGGGAGGCAGCCTTCTGCACTCCCAGGGTGGCCCCACTGTGGCCCCGGGACTTGCTGCTGTCCTCTGTAGCACTGAGCACCACCCCCTGTCAGGTCTTCTCCGGCCCATTCTGGCTGGCTTCTTGCACTGCTCTCACACCACCACAGCACTGCTCTGACAGATTTATCAAAAGAAAATAGAACCTAAACTAAGCTAGATTAAAATTAACTAAGCTAAGCTAGCCTAACCTGAAATAAAGAACTTTGTTTAAATAAATAACTTTCGTTTCCTTTTATTTATTCATTATTTTATTGGGGTCTTTATGTTATTTTATTTGTATTTAGAAATGCATTGATTTTACTCTTTTATTATTTTCCTTAATTTTACACCTAAATAGTTAAAATACTCTTTCCACCTGTATCCTTTCTGACTTGTGTCTTTGAAAGCGTTTTTGGTGCTGAACCCCCCTGCCATTTCAGGTAAATAACGGTCTCATCATTATACAACTCGTTGGGAGTGCAGGGAATGGAATGGAATGGAATGGAATGGAATGGAATGGAATGGAATGGAACAGAAGAGCTCCGCTATGTTATGCATATAGTTCTGCATGACAAGCTCTGACGTAGGTCTGAGGGGCTGTCTGCAGTCCCAAGGGAGGCCAGTCCCCCCCAGGAGACCACTCAGGAAACAAGCCTATGGGAGAGCGACCAGCGGTCATTCTGCATTTCAAGGATTTGCCCAGATGTGCTGGGGGGATTTGTTGCCACTCTCAAAATCTCGGCCCTTCATACAGTACCTTTATGTGATACTTAGCTGAGGGTTTTAAAACTCTTCCACACAACTGAGTCAGTTACTTGTTTTTCCTGAGTGTTGCGGGGAAAAGCTGCTCAGTCCGTGCGCTTTAAACCGAATTGGGATCAAAGCGCTTCATTGAGCTACCAAGAACATGGAAGTAGACAGCAGTCAGTGAAGGGTTGCATTCAAGTTGTAATGCAAGAGGTAACCCCCCAAACTAGACACATGAATGATAACTAAACACAAACAAGTATCTGAACACCCTGTGTAAGAAACGCAGAAGAGATTTCTTAAATCCTTCTTTCCAAGAAAATACCTCACCATAAGCAGCACAGTAGCAAATGCCACTTGCTGTGTTGATAAGTGTTACAAAGATTTACTGCAAACCGGGTTTTGTCCCAATCGATTTTATTTACAATTGATTAGAAATTTAAAAGAGACAATAAGTAAAACAGCGCTGGGTGCGCAGGGGAGTCTCCGCTCCACCAGCAACGCACAACCGGGATCTTTGGAGTACAGTCTCTTATACTTCTCAGATTTGGGTTTTAGCCAATCTTGTTGTCTTCTTTACCCGAATGTCGACGTGGCCCCTTTCCTTTGTTCTTTTCTTGTTTGCTGGGGTCTTTTTCCGGTGAAGACGTTGCTGAATTTACTTAGTAATGTATTGACAGAAAAATGCTTACAAGCTTAACATTTTGTTCTATATCTTATATGGTTATTTGCCTAGTGCCCAAGTTTGCAGTATCCTGTAACGAAATGTATCTCCTGATTATTTAACCCCCTTAGGCCAGTCAAACCGTTAAACGGAAGCCCCCTTTGAAACACAGAGCAATTGATTAGGGGAGATTATCCCCTTTGTTTCTCCTTATTGACAGGAGCACTTATGATAATCACGGTCACAAAGGAGGGCTGGTTTCACACAAAGTGCAAAGGCGACAAGGACGCCTAAATTCCTGACACGAATCATCCCTGTATATTTCACATAAGGAATGGTGAGGAACTCCTGTATGTTCTCTGTGCTTCTGCAGAGTTCACCCAGAGGGAACCAAAAGCCCTTTCTTTCACCTCTGGGATCACCACAGGCAAATGACCGTACACGGTATAAAATCCTTCAATGATACAGTCTGAAGACAGCGATTAATTTACAGGGACAGCCCGCAGCGGTGCCCAGTCTGTGGCCACCATGGGCAGGGAGAGCCCCTGGGCCTAGGCCCGGCCTCAGGGACAGCAGCCCAAAGGCCTTTCTCCAAGGCATGCTGGCTGACGGGGCAGCAGCAGAGCTGCAGTGAGCAGGGCTGGGGGGCGGGGCCCCGTCACCCCCGTCACCCCCCCCCCCCCCCCCCCCCGTGTCATAGGGCCCCACCCGCCAACGCAGCATCACAATGCTCTGGGGCAGTATAAGGCAGCGTCCTCCCGTGTTCCACTGCCAGAGTGCCCGGCTTTGCCACCAGGACAGAGCTGGCAGCCTGCAGGCAGCCGAGAGGAATTTCCTTGAGGCACCAGTGGAATTACTTGGAGGGGCAGAGAAGGGAAGACTGCCTGAAGCTGCTGGGGCTCTTCTGCTGCAATTGCAGCTCCTGGAGGGGCCACACTCACAGCTTATGGGATGGATGGATGGATGGATGGATGGATGGATGGATGGATGGAAGTCCTGCTTCAGTCCTCGGGGGGCTTGCCGTCCTCATCAGATTCTGGGGAGATAGCGGCAGTAGCCATAGGAAACAGGATGCACAGATGGGCCAGTGGCCTCACCCGGTGCTTTGCAGCTCCCGCTGCCAGGCACGGGAAGGGTTCTTGTCCCTAGGGTTGATCAGGCCAGCAGCATTTTGCTCTTCTTGGAAGCCCCTGAGATGGCTCCAGGTGGAGGCAGAAAAGGCAGTGCCAGTGTCCCCTTGTCCCCTTAGAGGCATAAGCAGCCCGTGGACCAGGAGCCGGTCTTGCTCACATGCTCAGGGAGTAGCCGATCGCCAGCGCTGGGGTCAGGAAGGAATTTTCCCCCGGGGCAGATTGGCACTGGTCCCCGGGGGTTTTTTGCCTTCCTCTGAGCACTGAGCATGACCCCTTGGCAGGGCTCCTCTGGTCCTGGTGCTCTGGGTTATGGCCTGGTGCTCATGCTCCACGAAGGTGGCCCTCGTGTCCTGCAGCTGGGGGGGGAAGGGCTTTTTCTCCCCAGGGTGGACTAGCAAGTGTCCCCGGGGTTTTTTGCCTTCCTCCGCAGCCGAGCACAGCCCCTTCATGGGGCTCCTTTGGGCTCCTGTAGCCCAAAGGCAGCGGCTCGTGCTCCACGCAGCTGGCCCTCGTGCCCCGCATCCGGGGGGAGGCAGCCTTCTGCACTCCCAGGGTGGCCCCACTGTGGCCCCGGGACTTGCTGCTGTCCTCTGTAGCACTGAGCACCACCCCCTGTCAGGTCTTCTCCGGCCCATTCTGGCTGGCTTCTTGCACTGCTCTCACACCACCACAGCACTGCTCTGACAGATTTATCAAAAGAAAATAGAACCTAAACTAAGCTAGATTAAAATTAACTAAGCTAAGCTAGCCTAACCTGAAATAAAGAACTTTGTTTAAATAAATAACTTTCGTTTCCTTTTATTTATTCATTATTTTATTGGGGTCTTTATGTTATTTTATTTGTATTTAGAAATGCATTGATTTTACTCTTTTATTATTTTCCTTAATTTTACACCTAAATAGTTAAAATACTCTTTCCACCTGTATCCTTTCTGACTTGTGTCTTTGAAAGCGTTTTTGGTGCTGAAACCCCCCTGCCATTTCAGGTAAATAACGGTCTCATCATTATACAACTCGTTGGGAGTGCAGGAATGGAATGGAATGGAATGGAATGGAATGGAATGGAATGGAATGGAATGGAACAGAAGAGCTCCGCTATGTTATGCATATAGTTCTGCATGACAAGCTCTGACGTAGGTCTGAGGGGCTGTCTGCAGTCCCAAGGGAGGCCAGTCCCCCCCAGGAGACCACTCAGGAAACAAGCCTATGGGAGAGCGACCAGCGGTCATTCTGCATTTCAAGGATTTGCCCAGATGTGCTGGGGGGATTTGTTGCCACTCTCAAAATCTCGGCCCTTCATACAGTACCTTTATGTGATACTTAGCTGAGGGTTTTAAAACTCTTCCACACAACTGAGTCAGTTACTTGTTTTTCCTGAGTGTTGCGGGGAAAAGCTGCTCAGTCCGTGCGCTTTAAACCGAATTGGGATCAAAGCGCTTCATTGAGCTACCAAGAACATGGAAGTAGACAGCAGTCAGTGAAGGGTTGCATTCAAGTTGTAATGCAAGAGGTAACCCCCCAAACTAGACACATGAATGATAACTAAACACAAACAAGTATCTGAACACCCTGTGTAAGAAACGCAGAAGAGATTTCTTAAATCCTTCTTTCCAAGAAAATACCTCACCATAAGCAGCACAGTAGCAAATGCCACTTGCTGTGTTGATAAGGAATGGTGAGGAACTCCTGTATGTTCTCTGTGCTTCTGCAGAGTTCACCCAGAGGGAACCAAAAGCCCTTTCTTTCACCTCTGGGATCACCACAGGCAAATGACCGTACACGGTATAAAATCCTTCAATGATACAGTCTGAAGACAGCGATTAATTTACAGGGACAGCCCGCAGCGGTGCCCAGTCTGTGGCCACCATGGGCAGGGAGAGCCCCCTGGGCCTAGGCCCGGCCTCAGGGACAGCAGCCCAAAGGCCTTTCTCCAAGGCATGCTGGCTGAAGGGGCAGCAGCAGAGCTGCAGTGAGCAGGGGGGGGGGCGGGGCCCCGTCACCCCCGTCCCCCCCCCCCCCCCCCCCCCCGTGTCATAGGGCCCCACCCGCCAACGCAGCATCACAATGCTCTGGGGCAGTATAAGGCAGCGTCCTCCCGTGTTCCACTGCCAGAGTGCCCGGCTTTGCCACCAGGACAGAGCTGGCAGCCTGCAGGCAGCCGAGAGGAATTTCCTTGAGGCACCAGTGGAATTACTTGGAGGGGCAGAGAAGGGAAGACTGCCTGAAGCTGCTGGGGCTCTTCTGCTGCAATTGCAGCTCCTGGAGGGGCCACACTCACAGCTTATGGGATGGATGGATGGATGGATGGATGGATGGATGGATGGATGGAAGTCCTGCTTCAGTCCTCGGGGGGCTTGCCGTCCTCATCAGATTCTGGGGAGATAGCGGCAGTAGCCATAGGAAACAGGATGCACAGATGGGCCAGTGGCCTCACCCGGTGCTTTGCAGCTCCCGCTGCCAGGCACGGGAAGGGTTCTTGTCCCTAGGGTTGATCAGGCCAGCAGCATTTTGCTCTTCTTGGAAGCCCCTGAGATGGCTCCAGGTGGAGGCAGAAAAGGCAGTGCCAGTGTCCCCTTGTCCCCTTAGAGGCATAAGCAGCCCGTGGACCAGGAGCCGGTCTTGCTCACATGCTCAGGGAGTAGCCGATCGCCAGCGCTGGGGTCAGGAAGGAATTTTCCCCCGGGGCAGATTGGCACTGGTCCCCGGGGGTTTTTTGCCTTCCTCTGAGCACTGAGCATGACCCCTTGGCAGGGCTCCTCTGGTCCTGGTGCTCTGGGTTATGGCCTGGTGCTCATGCTCCACGAAGGTGGCCCTCGTGTCCTGCAGCTGGGGGGGGAAGGGCTTTTTTCTCCCCAGGGTGGACTAGCAAGTGTCCCCGGGGTTTTTTGCCTTCCTCCGCAGCCGAGCACAGCCCCTTCATGGGGCTCCTTTGGGCTCCTGTAGCCCAAAGGCAGCGGCTCGTGCTCCACGCAGCTGGCCCTCGTGCCCCGCATCCGGGGGGAGGCAGCCTTCTGCACTCCCAGGGTGGCCCCACTGTGGCCCCGGGACTTGCTGCTGTCCTCTGTAGCACTGAGCACCACCCCCTGTCAGGTCTTCTCCGGCCCATTCTGGCTGGCTTCTTGCACTGCTCTCACACCACCACAGCACTGCTCTGACAGATTTATCAAAAGAAAATAGAACCTAAACTAAGCTAGATTAAAATTAACTAAGCTAAGCTAGCCTAACCTGAAATAAAGAACTTTGTTTAAATAAATAACTTTCGTTTCCTTTTATTTATTCATTATTTTATTGGGGTCTTTATGTTATTTTATTTGTATTTAGAAATGCATTGATTTTACTCTTTTATTATTTTCCTTAATTTTACACCTAAATAGTTAAAATACTCTTTCCACCTGTATCCTTTCTGACTTGTGTCTTTGAAAGCGTTTTTGGTGCTGAAACCCCCCTGCCATTTCAGGTAAATAACGGTCTCATCATTATACAACTCGTTGGGAGTGCAGGGAATGGAATGGAATGGAATGGAATGGAATGGAATGGAATGGAACAGAAGAGCTCCGCTATGTTATGCATATAGTTCTGCATGACAAGCTCTGACGTAGGTCTGAGGGGCTGTCTGCAGTCCCAAGGGAGGCCAGTCCCCCCAGGAGACCACTCAGGAAACAAGCCTATGGGAGAGCGACCAGCGGTCATTCTGCATTTCAAGGATTTGCCCAGATGTGCTGGGGGGATTTGTTGCCACTCTCAAAATCTCGGCCCTTCATACAGTACCTTTATGTGATACTTAGCTGAGGGTTTTAAAACTCTTCCACACAACTGAGTCAGTTACTTGTTTTTCCTGAGTGTTGCGGGGAAAAGCTGCTCAGTCCGTGCGCTTTAAACCGAATTGGGATCAAAGCGCTTCATTGAGCTACCAAGAACATGGAAGTAGACAGCAGTCAGTGAAGGGTTGCATTCAAGTTGTAATGCAAGAGGTACCCCCCAAACTAGACACATGAATGATAACTAAACACAAACAAGTATCTGAACACCCTGTGTAAGAAACGCAGAAGAGATTTCTTAAATCCTTCTTTCCAAGAAAATACCTCACCATAAGCAGCACAGTAGCAAATGCCACTTGCTGTGTTGATAAGTGGAACTGGTGATCACATTTGACAATAAGAGTAACTGGTGGAGTACAGTCTCACTTCTCAGAGGTATCTTTGAAAGCCCCTTTCCTTTGTTCCCTGGGGTCTTTTTGTGAAGACGTTGCACGACAAATGCTTACAAGCTTAACACTATATCTTATATGGTTATTTGCCTAGTGCCCAAGTTTGCAGTATCCTGTAACGAAATGTATCCTGATTATTTAACCCCTTAGGCCAGTCAAACCGTTAAACGGAATTTGAAACACAGAGCAATTGATTAGGGGAGCCCCGTTTCTCCTTATTGACAGGAGCACTTATGATAATCACGGTCACTAAGGAGGGCTGGTTTCACACTGCAAAGGCGACAAGGACGCCTAAATTCCTGACACGAATCATCCCTGTATATTTCACATAAGGAATGGTGAGGAACTCCTGTATGTTCTCTGTGCTTCTGCAGAGTTCACCCAGAGGGAACCAAAAGCCCTTTCTTTCACCTCTGGGATCACCACAGGCAAATGACCGTACACGGTATAAAATCCTTCAATGATACAGTCTGAAGACAGCGATTAATTTACAGGGACAGCCCGCAGCGGTGCCCAGTCTGTGGCCACCATGGGCAGGGAGAGCCCCCTGGGCCTAGGCCCGGCCTCAGGGACAGCAGCCCAAAGGCCTTTCTCCAAGGCATGCTGGCTGAAGGGGCAGCAGCAGAGCTGCAGTGGGCCGGGCTGGGGGGCGGGGCCCCGTCACCCCCGTCACCCCCCCCCCCCCCCCGTGTCATAGGGCCCCACCCGCCAACGCAGCATCACAATGCTCTGGGGCAGTATAAGGCAGCGTCCTCCCGTGTTCCACTGCCAGAGTGCCCGGCTTTGCCACCAGGACAGAGCTGGCAGCCTGCAGGCAGCCGAGAGGAATTTCCTTGAGGCACCAGTGGAATTACTTGGAGGGGCAGAGAAGGGAAGACTGCCTGAAGCTGCTGGGGCTCTTCTGCTGCAATTGCAGCTCCTGGAGGGGCCACACTCACAGCTTATGGGATGGATGGATGGATGGATGGATGGATGGATGGATGGATGGATGGATGGATGGAAGTCCTGCTTCAGTCCTCGGGGGGCTTGCCGTCCTCATCAGATTCTGGGGAGATAGCGGCAGTAGCCATAGGAAACAGGATGCACAGATGGGCCAGTGGCCTCAACCGGTGCTTTGCAGCTCCCGCTGCCAGGCACGGGAAGGGTTCTTGTCCCTAGGGTTGATCAGGCCAGCAGCATTTTGCTCTTCTTGGAAGCCCCTGAGATGGCTCCAGGTGGAGGCAGAAAAGGCAGTGCCAGTGTCCCCTTGTCCCCTTAGAGGCATAAGCAGCCCGTGGACCAGGAGCCGGTCTTGCTCACATGCTCAGGGAGTAGCCGATCGCCAGCGCTGGGGTCAGGAAGGAATTTTCCCCCGGGGCAGATTGGCACTGGTCCCCGGGGGTTTTTTGCCTTCCTCTGAGCACTGAGCATGACCCCTTGGCAGGGCTCCTCTGGTCCTGGTGCTCTGGGTTATGGCCTGGTGCTCATGCTCCACGAAGGTGGCCCTCGTGTCCTGCAGCTGGGGGGGGAAGGGCTTTTTTCTCCCCAGGGTGGACTAGCAAGTGTCCCCGGGGTTTTTGCCTTCCTCCGCAGCCGAGCACAGCCCCTTCATGGGGCTCCTTTGGGCTCCTGTAGCCCAAAGGCAGCGGCTCGTGCTCCACGCAGCTGGCCCTCGTGCCCCGCATCCGGGGGGAGGCAGCCTTCTGCACTCCCAGGGTGGCCCCACTGTGGCCCCGGGACTTGCTGCTGTCCTCTGTAGCACTGAGCACCACCCCCTGTCAGGTCTTCTCCGGCCCATTCTGGCTGGCTTCTTGCACTGCTCTCACACCACCACAGCACTGCTCTGACAGATTTATCAAAAGAAAATAGAACCTAAACTAAGCTAGATTAAAATTAACTAAGCTAAGCTAGCCTAACCTGAAATAAAGAACTTTGTTTAAATAAATAACTTTCGTTTCCTTTTATTTATTCATTATTTTATTGGGGTCTTTATGTTATTTTATTTGTATTTAGAAATGCATTGATTTTACTCTTTTATTATTTTCCTTAATTTTACACCTAAATAGTTAAAATACTCTTTCCACCTGTATCCTTTCTGACTTGTGTCTTTGAAAGCGTTTTTGGTGCTGAAACCCCCCTGCCATTTCAGGTAAATAACGGTCTCATCATTATACAACTCGTTGGGAGTGCAGGGAATGGAATGGAATGGAATGGAATGGAATGGAATGGAATGGAACAGAAGAGCTCCGCTATGTTATGCATATAGTTCTGCATGACAAGCTCTGACGTAGGTCTGAGGGGCTGTCTGCAGTCCCAAGGGAGGCCAGTCCCCCCCAGGAGACCACTCAGGAAACAAGCCTATGGGAGAGTGACCAGCGGTCATTCTGCATTTCAAGGATTTGCCCAGATGTGCTGGGGGGATTTGTTGCCACTCTCAAAATCTCGGCCCTTCATACAGTACCTTTATGTGATACTTAGCTGAGGGTTTTAAAACTCTTCCACACAACTGAGTCAGTTACTTGTTTTTCCTGAGTGTTGCGGGGGAAAAGCTGCTCAGTCCGTGCGCTTTAAACCGAATTGGGATCAAAGCGCTTCATTGAGCTACCAAGAACATGGAAGTAGACAGCAGTCAGTGAAGGGTTGCATTCAAGTTGTAATGCAAGAGGTAACCCCCCAAACTAGACACATGAATGATAACTAAACACAAACAAGTATCTGAACACCCTGTGTAAGAAACGCAGAAGAGATTTCTTAAATCCTTCTTTCCAAGAAAATACCTCACCATAAGCAGCACAGTAGCAAATGCCACTTGCTGTGTTGATAAGGAATGGTGAGGAACTCCTGTATGTTCTCTGTGCTTCTGCAGAGTTCACCCAGAGGGAACCAAAAGCCCTTTCTTTCACCTCTGGGATCACCACAGGCAAATGACCGTACACGGTATAAAATCCTTCAATGATACAGTCTGAAGACAGCGATTAATTTACAGGGACAGCCCGCAGCGGTGCCCAGTCTGTGGCCACCATGGGCAGGGAGAGCCCCCTGGGCCTAGGCCCGGCCTCAGGGACAGCAGCCCAAAGGCCTTTCTCCAAGGCATGCTGGCTGAAGGGGCAGCAGCAGAGCTGCAGTGAGCAGGGCTGGGGGGCGGGGCCCCGTCACCCCCGTCACCCCCCCCCCCCCCCCCCGTGTCATAGGGCCCCACCCGCCAACGCAGCATCACAATGCTCTGGGGCAGTATAAGGCAGCGTCCTCCCGTGTTCCACTGCCAGAGTGCCCGGCTTTGCCACCAGGACAGAGCTGGCAGCCTGCAGGCAGCCGAGAGGAATTTCCTTGAGGCACCAGTGGAATTACTTGGAGGGGCAGAGAAGGGAAGACTGCCTGAAGCTGCTGGGGCTCTTCTGCTGCAATTGCAGCTCCTGGAGGGGCCACACTCACAGCTTATGGGATGGATGGATGGATGGATGGATGGATGGATGGATGGATGGAAGTCCTGCTTCAGTCCTCGGGGGGCTTGCCGTCCTCATCAGATTCTGGGGAGATAGCGGCAGTAGCCATAGGAAACAGGATGCACAGATGGGCCAGTGGCCTCACCCGGTGCTTTGCAGCTCCCGCTGCCAGGCACGGGAAGGGTTCTTGTCCCTAGGGTTGATCAGGCCAGCAGCATTTTGCTCTTCTTGGAAGCCCCTGAGATGGCTCCAGGTGGAGGCAGAAAAGGCAGTGCCAGTGTCCCCTTGTCCCCTTAGAGGCATAAGCAGCCCGTGGACCAGGAGCCGGTCTTGCTCACATGCTCAGGGAGTAGCCGATCGCCAGCGCTGGGGTCAGGAAGGAATTTTCCCCCGGGGCAGATTGGCACTGGTCCCCGGGGGTTTTTTGCCTTCCTCTGAGCACTGAGCATGACCCCTTGGCAGGGCTCCTCTGGTCCTGGTGCTCTGGGTTATGGCCTGGTGCTCATGCTCCACGAAGGTGGCCCTCGTGTCCTGCAGCTGGGGGGGGAAGGGCTTTTTTCTCCCCAGGGTGGACTAGCAAGTGTCCCCGGGGTTTTTGCCTTCCTCCGCAGCCGAGCACAGCCCCTTCATGGGGCTCCTTTGGGCTCCTGTAGCCCAAAGGCAGCGGCTCGTGCTCCACGCAGCTGGCCCTCGTGCCCCGCATCCGGGGGGAGGCAGCCTTCTGCACTCCCAGGGTGGCCCCACTGTGGCCCCGGGACTTGCTGCTGTCCTCTGTAGCACTGAGCACCACCCCCTGTCAGGTCTTCTCCGGCCCATTCTGGCTGGCTTCTTGCACTGCTCTCACACCACCACAGCACTGCTCTGACAGATTTATCAAAAGAAAATAGAACCTAAACTAAGCTAGATTAAAATTAACTAAGCTAAGCTAGCCTAACCTGAAATAAAGAACTTTGTTTAAATAAATAACTTTCGTTTCCTTTTATTTATTCATTATTTTATTGGGGTCTTTATGTTATTTTATTTGTATTTAGAAATGCATTGATTTTACTCTTTTATTATTTTCCTTAATTTTACACCTAAATAGTTAAAATACTCTTTCCACCTGTATCCTTTCTGACTTGTGTCTTTGAAAGCGTTTTTGGTGCTGAAACCCCCCTGCCATTTCAGGTAAATAACGGTCTCATCATTATACAACTCGTTGGGAGTGCAGGGAATGGAATGGAATGGAATGGAATGGAATGGAATGGAATGGAATGGAACAGAAGAGCTCCGCTATGTTATGCATATAGTTCTGCATGACAAGCTCTGACGTAGGTCTGAGGGGCTGTCTGCAGTCCCAAGGGAGGCCAGTCCCCCCCAGGAGACCACTCAGGAAACAAGCCTATGGGAGAGCGACCAGCGGTCATTCTGCATTTCAAGGATTTGCCCAGATGTGCTGGGGGGATTTGTTGCCACTCTCAAAATCTCGGCCCTTCATACAGTACCTTTATGTGATACTTAGCTGAGGGTTTTAAAACTCTTCCACACAACTGAGTCAGTTACTTGTTTTTCCTGAGTGTTGCGGGGAAAAGCTGCTCAGTCCGTGCGCTTTAAACCGAATTGGGATCAAAGCGCTTCATTGAGCTACCAAGAACATGGAAGTAGACAGCAGTCAGTGAAGGGTTGCATTCAAGTTGTAATGCAAGAGGTAAACCCCCAAACTAGACACATGAATGATAACTAAACACAAACAAGTATCTGAACACCCTGTGTAAGAAACGCAGAAGAGATTTCTTAAATCCTTCTTTCCAAGAAAATACCTCACCATAAGCAGCACAGTAGCAAATGCCACTTGCTGTGTTGATAAGTGTTAAGGCAAATGGAATACCTCAGCGCTGTGCGCAGTCTCTAAGTACAGTTCACTTCTCAGAGGGAACCCAAATGAAGATGCACTTGCAAATGACAAGTTGTTCTATAAAATTTGCCTTCAATGATACAGTATCTCCTGTAGTGTTAATTTACAGAGCAATTGAGGGGAGCCCGCATTGCGGAGCACCACGGTGGCTGGCACACAAAGGGCAGGCGACAAGGGCCCCTGACACGCCTTTCACTAGGCCTCGGCCTCAGAGTTCACCCACCAAAAGCCCTTTCTTTCAGGATCCACAGGCAAATGACCGTACACGGTATAAAATCCTTCAATGATACAGTCTGAAGACAGCGATTAATTTACAGGGACAGCCCGCAGCGGTGCCCGTCTGTGGCCACCATGGGCAGGGAGAGCCCCCTGGGCCTAGGCCCGGCCTCAGGGACAGCAGCCCAAAGGCCTTTCTCCAAGGCATGCTGGCTGAAGGGGCAGCAGCAGAGCTGCAGTGAGCAGGGCTGGGGGGCGGGGCCCCGTCACCCCCGTCACCCCCCCCCCCCCCCCCCCCGTGTCATAGGGCCCCACCCGCCAACGCAGCATCACAATGCTCTGGGGCAGTATAAGGCAGCGTCCTCCCGTGTTCCACTGCCAGAGTGCCCGGCTTTGCCACCAGGACAGAGCTGGCAGCCTGCAGGCAGCCGAGAGGAATTTCCTTGAGGCACCAGTGGAATTACTTGGAGGGGCAGAGAAGGGAAGACTGCCTGAAGCTGCTGGGGCTCTTCTGCTGCAATTGCAGCTCCTGGAGGGGCCACACTCACAGCTTATGGGATGGATGGATGGATGGATGGATGGATGGATGGATGGATGGAAGTCCTGCTTCAGTCCTCGGGGGGCTTGCCGTCCTCATCAGATTCTGGGGAGATAGCGGCAGTAGCCATAGGAAACAGGATGCACAGATGGGCCAGTGGCCTCACCCGGTGCTTTGCAGCTCCCGCTGCCAGGCACGGGAAGGGTTCTTGTCCCTAGGGTTGATCAGGCCAGCAGCATTTTGCTCTTCTTGGAAGCCCCTGAGATGGCTCCAGGTGGAGGCAGAAAAGGCAGTGCCAGTGTCCCCTTGTCCCCTTAGAGGCATAAGCAGCCCGTGGACCAGGAGCCGGTCTTGCTCACATGCTCAGGGAGTAGCCGATCGCCAGCGCTGGGGTCAGGAAGGAATTTTCCCCCGGGGCAGATTGGCACTGGTCCCCGGGGGTTTTTTGCCTTCCTCTGAGCACTGAGCATGACCCCTTGGCAGGGCTCCTCTGGTCCTGGTGCTCTGGGTTATGGCCTGGTGCTCATGCTCCACGAAGGTGGCCCTCGTGTCCTGCAGCTGGGGGGGGAAGGGCTTTTTTCTCCCCAGGGTGGACTAGCAAGTGTCCCCGGGGTTTTTTGCCTTCCTCCGCAGCCGAGCACAGCCCCTTCATGGGGCTCCTTTGGGCTCCTGTAGCCCAAAGGCAGCGGCTCGTGCTCCACGCAGCTGGCCCTCGTGCCCCGCATCCGGGGGGAGGCAGCCTTCTGCACTCCCAGGGTGGCCCCACTGTGGCCCCGGGACTTGCTGCTGTCCTCTGTAGCACTGAGCACCACCCCCTGTCAGGTCTTCTCCGGCCCATTCTGGCTGGCTTCTTGCACTGCTCTCACACCACCACAGCACTGCTCTGACAGATTTATCAAAAGAAAATAGAACCTAAACTAAGCTAGATTAAAATTAACTAAGCTAAGCTAGCCTAACCTGAAATAAAGAACTTTGTTTAAATAAATAACTTTCGTTTCCTTTTATTTATTCATTATTTTATTGGGGTCTTTATGTTATTTTATTTGTATTTAGAAATGCATTGATTTTACTCTTTTATTATTTTCCTGAATTTTACACCTAAATAGTTAAAATACTCTTTCCACCTGTATCCTTTCTGACTTGTGTCTTTGAAAGCGTTTTTGGTGCTGAAACCCCCCTGCCATTTCAGGTAAATAACGGTCTCATCATTATACAACTCGTTGGGAGTGCAGGGAATGGAATGGAATGGAATGGAATGGAATGGAATGGAATGGAACAGAAGAGCTCCGCTATGTTATGCATATAGTTCTGCATGACAAGCTCTGACGTAGGTCTGAGGGGCTGTCTGCAGTCCCAAGGGAGGCCAGTCCCCCCAGGAGACCACTCAGGAAACAAGCCTATGGGAGAGCGACCAGCGGTCATTCTGCATTTCAAGGATTTGCCCAGATGTGCTGGGGGGATTTGTTGCCACTCTCAAAATCTCGGCCCTTCATACAGTACCTTTATGTGATACTTAGCTGAGGGTTTTAAAACTCTTCCACACAACTGAGTCAGTTACTTGTTTTTCCTGAGTGTTGCGGGGAAAAGCTGCTCAGTCCGTGCGCTTTAAACCGAATTGGGATCAAAGCGCTTCATTGAGCTACCAAGAACATGGAAGTAGACAGCAGTCAGTGAAGGGTTGCATTCAAGTTGTAATGCAAGAGGTAACCCCCCAAACTAGACACATGAATGATAACTAAACACAAACAAGTATCTGAACACCCTGTGTAAGAAACGCAGAAGAGATTTCTTAAATCCTTCTTTCCAAGAAAATACCTCACCATAAGCAGCACAGTAGCAAATGCCACTTGCTGTGTTGATAAGTGTTACAAAGATTTACTGCAAACCGGGTTTTGTCCCAATCGATTTTATTTACAATTGATTAGAAATTTAAAAGAGACAATAAGTAAAACAGCGCTGGGTGCGCAGGGGAGTCTCCGCTCCACCAGCAACGCACAACCGGGATCTTTGGAGTACAGTCTCTTATACTTCTCAGATTTGGGTTTTAGCCAATCTTGTTGTCTTCTTTACCCGAATGTCGACGTGGCCCCTTTCCTTTGTTCTTTTCTTGTTTGCTGGGGTCTTTTTCCGGTGAAGACGTTGCTGAATTTACTTAGTAATGTATTGACAGAAAAATGCTTACAAGCTTAACATTTTGTTCTATATCTTATATGGTTATTTGCCTAGTGCCCAAGTTTGCAGTATCCTGTAACGAAATGTATCTCCTGATTATTTAACCCCCTTAGGCCAGTCAAACCGTTAAACGGAAGCCCCCTTTGAAACACAGAGCAATTGATTAGGGGAGATTATCCCCTTTGTTTCTCCTTATTGACAGGAGCACTTATGATAATCACGGTCACAAAGGAGGGCTGGTTTCACACAAAGTGCAAAGGCGACAAGGACGCCTAAATTCCTGACACGAATCATCCCTGTATATTTCACATAAGGAATGGTGAGGAACTCCTGTATGTTCTCTGTGCTTCTGCAGAGTTCACCCAGAGGGAACCAAAAGCCCTTTCTTTCACCTCTGGGATCACCACAGGCAAATGACCGTACACGGTATAAAATCCTTCAATGATACAGTCTGAAGACAGCGATTAATTTACAGGGACAGCCCGCAGCGGTGCCCAGTCTGTGGCCACCATGGGCAGGGAGAGCCCCCTGGGCCTAGGCCCGGCCTCAGGGACAGCAGCCCAAAGGCCTTTCTCCAAGGCATGCTGGCTGAAGGGGCAGCAGCAGAGCTGCAGTGGGCAGGGCTGGGGGGCGGGGCCCCGTCACCCCCGTCACCCCCCCCCCCCCCCCCCCCGTGTCATAGGGCCCCACCCGCCAACGCAGCATCACAATGCTCTGGGGCAGTATAAGGCAGCGTCCTCCCGTGTTCCACTGCCAGAGTGCCCGGCTTTGCCACCAGGACAGAGCTGGCAGCCTGCAGGCAGCCGAGAGGAATTTCCTTGAGGCACCAGTGGAATTACTTGGAGGGGCAGAGAAGGGAAGACTGCCTGAAGCTGCTGGGGCTCTTCTGCTGCAATTGCAGCTCCTGGAGGGGCCACACTCACAGCTTATGGGATGGATGGATGGATGGATGGATGGATGGATGGATGGATGGATGGAAGTCCTGCTTCAGTCCTCGGGGGGCTTGCCGTCCTCATCAGATTCTGGGGAGATAGCGGCAGTAGCCATAGGAAACAGGATGCACAGATGGGCCAGTGGCCTCACCCGGTGCTTTGCAGCTCCCGCTGCCAGGCACGGGAAGGGTTCTTGTCCCTAGGGTTGATCAGGCCAGCAGCATTTTGCTCTTCTTGGAAGCCCCTGAGATGGCTCCAGGTGGAGGCAGAAAAGGCAGTGCCAGTGTCCCCTTGTCCCCTTAGAGGCATAAGCAGCCCGTGGACCAGGAGCCGGTCTTGCTCACATGCTCAGGGAGTAGCCGATCGCCAGCGCTGGGGTCAGGAAGGAATTTTCCCCCGGGGCAGATTGGCACTGGTCCCCGGGGGTTTTTTGCCTTCCTCTGAGCACTGAGCATGACCCCTTGGCAGGGCTCCTCTGGTCCTGGTGCTCTGGGTTATGGCCTGGTGCTCATGCTCCACGAAGGTGGCCCTCGTGTCCTGCAGCTGGGGGGGGAAGGGCTTTTTTCTCCCCAGGGTGGACTAGCAAGTGTCCCCGGGGTTTTTTGCCTTCCTCCGCAGCCGAGCACAGCCCCTTCATGGGGCTCCTTTGGGCTCCTGTAGCCCAAAGGCAGCGGCTCGTGCTCCACGCAGCTGGCCCTCGTGCCCCGCATCCGGGGGGAGGCAGCCTTCTGCACTCCCAGGGTGGCCCCACTGTGGCCCCGGGACTTGCTGCTGTCCTCTGTAGCACTGAGCACCACCCCCTGTCAGGTCTTCTCCGGCCCATTCTGGCTGGCTTCTTGCACTGCTCTCACACCACCACAGCACTGCTCTGACAGATTTATCAAAAGAAAATAGAACCTAAACTAAGCTAGATTAAAATTAACTAAGCTAAGCTAGCCTAACCTGAAATAAAGAACTTTGTTTAAATAAATAACTTTCGTTTCCTTTTATTTATTCATTATTTTATTGGGGTCTTTATGTTATTTTATTTGTATTTAGAAATGCATTGATTTTACTCTTTTATTATTTTCCTTAATTTTACACCTAAATAGTTAAAATACTCTTTCCACCTGTATCCTTTCTGACTTGTGTCTTTGAAAGCGTTTTTGGTGCTGAAACCCCCTGCCATTTCAGGTAAATAACGGTCTCATCATAATACAACTCGTTGGGAGTGCATGGAATGGAATGGAATGGAATGGAATGGAATGGAATGGAATGGAACAGAAGAGCTCCGCTATGTTATGCATATAGTTCTGCATGACAAGCTCTGACGTAGGTCTGAGGGGCTGTCTGCAGTCCCAAGGGAGGCCAGTCCCCCCCAGGAGACCACTCAGGAAACAAGCCTATGGGAGAGCGACCAGCGGTCATTCTGCATTTCAAGGATTTGCCCAGATGTGCTGGGGGGATTTGTTGCCACTCTCAAAATCTCGGCCCTTCATACAGTACCTTTATGTGATACTTAGCTGAGGGTTTTAAAACTCTTCCACACAACTGAGTCAGTTACTTGTTTTTCCTGAGTGTTGCGGGGAAAAGCTGCTCAGTCCGTGCGCTTTAAACCGAATTGGGATCAAAGCGCTTCATTGAGCTACCAAGAACATGGAAGTAGACAGCAGTCAGTGAAGGGTTGCATTCAAGTTGTAATGCAAGAGGTAACCCCCCAAACTAGACACATGAATGATAACTAAACACAAACAAGTATCTGAACACCCTGTGTAAGAAACTCAGAAGAGATTTCTTAAATCCTTCTTTCCAAGAAAATACCTCACCATAAGCAGCACAGTAGCAAATGCCACTTGCTGTGTTGATAAGGAATGGTGAGGAACTCCTGTATGTTCTCTGTGCTTCTGCAGAGTTCACCCAGAGGGAACCAAAAGCCCTTTCTTTCACCTCTGGGATCACCACAGGCAAATGACCGTACACGGTATAAAATCCTTCAATGATACAGTCTGAAGACAGCGATTAATTTACAGGGACAGCCCGCAGCGGTGCCCAGTCTGTGGCCACCATGGGCAGGGAGAGCCCCTGGGCCTAGGCCCGGCCTCAGGGACAGCAGCCCAAAGGCCTTTCTCCAAGGCATGCTGGCTGAAGGGGCAGCAGCAGAGCTGCAGTGAGCAGGGCTGGGGGGCGGGGCCCCGTCACCCCCGTCACCCCCCCCCCCCCCCCCCCGTGTCATAGGGCCCCACCCGCCAACGCAGCATCACAATGCTCTGGGGCAGTATAAGGCAGCGTCCTCCCGTGTTCCACTGCCAGAGTGCCCGGCTTTGCCACCAGGACAGAGCTGGCAGCCTGCAGGCAGCCGAGAGGAATTTCCTTGAGGCACCAGTGGAATTACTTGGAGGGGCAGAGAAGGGAAGACTGCCTGAAGCTGCTGGGGCTCTTCTGCTGCAATTGCAGCTCCTGGAGGGGCCACACTCACAGCTTATATGGATGGATGGATGGATGGATGGATGGATGGATGGATGGATGGAAGTCCTGCTTCAGTCCTCGGGGGGCTTGCCGTCCTCATCAGATTCTGGGGAGATAGCGGCAGTAGCCATAGGAAACAGGATGCACAGATGGGCCAGTGGCCTCACCCGGTGCTTTGCAGCTCCCGCTGCCAGGCACGGGAAGGGTTCTTGTCCCTAGGGTTGATCAGGCCAGCAGCATTTTGCTCTTCTTGGAAGCCCCTGAGATGGCTCCAGGTGGAGGCAGAAAAGGCAGTGCCAGTGTCCCCTTGTCCCCTTAGAGGCATAAGCAGCCGTGGACCAGGAGCCGGTCTTGCTCACATGCTCAGGGAGTAGCCGATCGCCAGCGCTGGGGTCAGGAAGGAATTTTCCCCGGGGCAGATTGGCACTGGTCCCCGGGGGTTTTTTGCCTTCCTCTGAGCACTGAGCATGACCCCTTGGCAGGGCTCCTCTGGTCCTGGTGCTCTGGGTTATGGCCTGGTGCTCATGCTCCACGAAGGTGGCCCTCGTGTCCTGCAGCTGGGGGGGGAAGGGCTTT
This sequence comes from Melopsittacus undulatus, assembly GCF_012275295.1. Classification (NCBI taxonomy): domain Eukaryota; kingdom Metazoa; phylum Chordata; class Aves; order Psittaciformes; family Psittaculidae; genus Melopsittacus; species Melopsittacus undulatus. The sequence continues at coordinate 31,286 of NW_022994152.1, read as the reverse complement.
TTTCTCCCCAGGGTGGACTAGCAAGTGTCCCCGGGGTTTTTTGCCTTCCTCCGCAGCCGAGCACAGCCCCTTCATGGGGCTCCTTTGGGCTCCTGTAGCCCAAAGGCAGCGGCTCGTGCTCCACGCAGCTGGCCCTCGTGCCCCGCATCCGGGGGGAGGCAGCCTTCTGCACTCCCAGGGTGGCCCCACTGTGGCCCCGGGACTTGCTGCTGTCCTCTGTAGCACTGAGCACCACCCCCTGTCAGGTCTTCTCCGGCCCATTCTGGCTGGCTTCTTGCACTGCTCTCACACCACCACAGCACTGCTCTGACAGATTTATCAAAAGAAAATAGAACCTAAACTAAGCTAGATTAAAATTAACTAAGCTAAGCTAGCCTAACCTGAAATAAAGAACTTTGTTTAAATAAATAACTTTCGTTTCCTTTTATTTATTCATTATTTTATTGGGGTCTTTATGTTATTTTATTTGTATTTAGAAATGCATTGATTTTACTCTTTTATTATTTTCCTTAATTTACACCTAAATAGTTAAAATACTCTTTCCACCTGTATCCTTTCTGACTTGTGTCTTTGAAAGCGTTTTTGGTGCTGAAACCCCCCTGCCATTTCAGGTAAATAACGGTCTCATCATTATACAACTCGTTGGGAGTGCAGGGAATGGAATGGAATGGAATGGAATGGAATGGAATGGAATGGAATGGAATGGAACAGAAGAGCTCCGCTATGTTATGCATATAGTTCTGCATGACAAGCTCTGACGTAGGTCTGAGGGGCTGTCTGCAGTCCCAAGGGAGGCCAGTCCCCCCCAGGAGACCACTCAGGAAACAAGCCTATGGGAGAGTGACCAGCGGTCATTCTGCATTTCAAGGATTTGCCCAGATGTGCTGGGGGGATTTGTTGCCACTCTCAAAATCTCGGCCCTTCATACAGTACCTTTATGTGATACTTAGCTGAGGGTTTTAAAACTCTTCCACACAACTGAGTCAGTTACTTGTTTTTCCTGAGTGTTGCGGGGAAAAGCTGCTCAGTCCGTGCGCTTTAAACCGAATTGGGATCAAAGCGCTTCATTGAGCTACCAAGAACATGGAAGTAGACAGCAGTCAGTGAAGGGTTGCATTCAAGTTGTAATGCAAGAGGTAACCCCCCAACTAGACACATGAATGATAACTAAACACAAACAAGTATCTGAACACCCTGTGTAAGAAACGCAGAAGAGATTTCTTAAATCCTTCTTTCCAAGAAAATACCTCACCATAAGCAGCACAGTAGCAAATGCCACTTGCTGTGTTGATAAGTGTTACAAAGATTTACTGCAAACCGGGTTTTGTCCCAATCGATTTTATTTACAATTGATTAGAAATTTAAAAGAGACAATAAGTAAAACAGCGCTGGGTGCGCAGGGGAGTCTCCGCTCCACCAGCAACGCACAACCGGGATCTTTGGAGTACAGTCTCTTATACTTCTCAGATTTGGGTTTTAGCCAATCTTGTTGTCTTCTTTACCCGAATGTCGACGTGGCCCCTTTCCTTTGTTCTTTTCTTGTTTGCTGGGGTCTTTTCCGGTGAAGACGTTGCTGAATTTACTTAGTAATGTATTGACAGAAAAATGCTTACAAGCTTAACATTTTGTTCTATATCTTATATGGTTATTTGCCTAGTGCCCAAGTTTGCAGTATCCTGTAACGAAATGTATCTCCTGATTATTTAACCCCCTTAGGCCAGTCAAACCGTTAAACGGAAGCCCCCTTTGAAACACAGAGCAATTGATTAGGGGAGATTATCCCCTTTGTTTCTCCTTATTGACAGGAGCACTTATGATAATCACGGTCACAAAGGAGGGCTGGTTTCACACAAAGTGCAAAGGCGACAAGGACGCCTAAATTCCTGACACGAATCATCCCTGTATATTTCACATAAGGAATGGTGAGGAACTCCTGTATGTTCTCTGTGCTTCTGCAGAGTTCACCCAGAGGGAACCAAAAGCCCTTTCTTTCACCTCTGGGATCACCACAGGCAAATGACCGTACACGGTATAAAATCCTTCAATGATACAGTCTGAAGACAGCGATTAATTTACAGGGACAGCCCGCAGCGGTGCCCAGTCTGTGGCCACCATGGGCAGGGAGAGCCCCCTGGGCCTAGGCCCGGCCTCAGGGACAGCAGCCCAAAGGCCTTTCTCCAAGGCATGCTGGCTGAAGGGGCAGCAGCAGAGCTGCAGTGAGCAGGGCTGGGGGGCGGGGCCCCGTCACCCCCGTCACCCCCCCCCCCCCCCCCCCCCCCGTGTCATAGGGCCCCACCCGCCAACGCAGCATCACAATGCTCTGGGGCAGTATAAGGCAGCGTCCTCCCGTGTTCCACTGCCAGAGTGCCCGGCTTTGCCACCAGGACAGAGCTGGCAGCCTGCAGGCAGCCGAGAGGAATTTCCTTGAGGCACCAGTGGAATTACTTGGAGGGGCAGAGAAGGGAAGACTGCCTGAAGCTGCTGGGGCTCTTCTGCTGCAATTGCAGCTCCTGGAGGGGCCACACTCACAGCTTATGGGATGGATGGATGGATGGATGGATGGATGGATGGATGGATGGAAGTCCTGCTTCAGTCCTCGGGGGGCTTGCCGTCCTCATCAGATTCTGGGGAGATAGCGGCAGTAGCCATAGGAAACAGGATGCACAGATGGGCCAGTGGCCTCACCCGGTGCTTTGCAGCTCCCGCTGCCAGGCACGGGAAGGGTTCTTGTCCCTAGGGTTGATCAGGCCAGCAGCATTTTGCTCTTCTTGGAAGCCCCTGAGATGGCTCCAGGTGGAGGCAGAAAAGGCAGTGCCAGTGTCCCCTTGTCCCCTTAGAGGCATAAGCAGCCCGTGGACCAGGAGCCGGTCTTTCTCACATGCTCAGGGAGTAGCCGATCGCCAGCGCTGGGGTCAGGAAGGAATTTTCCCCCGGGGCAGATTGGCACTGGTCCCGGGGGTTTTTTGCCTTCCTCTGAGCACTGAGCATGACCCCTTGGCAGGGCTCCTCTGGTCCTGGTGCTCTGGGTTATGGCCTGGTGCTCATGCTCCACGAAGGTGGCCCTCGTGTCCTGCAGCTGGGGGGGGAAGGGCTTTTTTCTCCCCAGGGTGGACTAGCAAGTGTCCCCGGGGTTTTTTGCCTTCCTCCGCAGCCGAGCACAGCCCCTTCATGGGGCTCCTTTGGGCTCCTGTAGCCCAAAGGCAGCGGCTCGTGCTCCACGCAGCTGGCCCTCGTGCCCCGCATCCGGGGGGAGGCAGCCTTCTGCACTCCCAGGGTGGCCCCACTGTGGCCCCGGGACTTGCTGCTGTCCTCTGTAGCACTGAGCACCACCCCCTGTCAGGTCTTCTCCGGCCCATTCTGGCTGGCTTCTTGCACTGCTCTCACACCACCACAGCACTGCTCTGACAGATTTATCAAAAGAAAATAGAACCTAAACTAAGCTAGATTAAAATTAACTAAGCTAAGCTAGCCTAACCTGAAATAAAGAACTTTGTTTAAATAAATAACTTTCGTTTCCTTTTATTTATTCATTATTTTATTGGGGTCTTTATGTTATTTTATTTGTATTTAGAAATGCATTGATTTTACTCTTTTATTATTTTCCTTAATTTTACACCTAAATAGTTAAAATACTCTTTCCACCTGTATCCTTTCTGACTTGTGTCTTTGAAAGCGTTTTTGGTGCTGAAACCCCCCTGCCATTTCAGGTAAATAACGGTCTCATCATTATACAACTCGTTGGGAGTGCAGGGGGAATGGAATGGAATGGAATGGAATGGAATGGAATGGAATGGAACAGAAGAGCTCCGCTATGTTATGCATATAGTTCTGCATGACAAGCTCTGACGTAGGTCTGAGGGGCTGTCTGCAGTCCCAAGGGAGGCCAGTCCCCCCAGGAGACCACTCAGGAAACAAGCCTATGGGAGAGCGACCAGCGGTCATTCTGCATTTCAAGGATTTGCCCAGATGTGCTGGGGGGATTTGTTGCCACTCTCAAAATCTCGGCCCTTCATACAGTACCTTTATGTGATACTTAGCTGAGGGTTTTAAAACTCTTCCACACAACTGAGTCAGTTACTTGTTTTTCCTGAGTGTTGCGGGGAAAAGCTGCTCAGTCCGTGCGCTTTAAACCGAATTGGGATCAAAGCGCTTCATTGAGCTACCAAGAACATGGAAGTAGACAGCAGTCAGTGAAGGGTTGCATTCAAGTTGTAATGCAAGAGGTAACCCCCCAAACTAGACACATGAATGATAACTAAACACAAACAAGTATCTGAACACCCTGTGTAAGAAACGCAGAAGAGATTTCTTAAATCCTTCTTTCCAAGAAAATACCTCACCATAAGCAGCACAGTAGCAAATGCCACTTGCTGTGTTGATAAGGAATGGTGAGGAACTCCTGTATGTTCTCTGTGCTTCTGCAGAGTTCACCCAGAGGGAACCAAAAGCCCTTTCTTTCACCTCTGGGATCACCACAGGCAAATGACCGTACACGGTATAAAATCCTTCAATGATACAGTCTGAAGACAGCGATTAATTTACAGGGACAGCCCGCAGCGGTGCCCAGTCTGTGGCCACCATGGGCAGGGAGAGCCCCCTGGGCCTAGGCCCGGCCTCAGGGACAGCAGCCCAAAGGCCTTTCTCCAAGGCATGCTGGCTGAAGGGGCAGCAGCAGAGCTGCAGTGAGCAGGGCTGGGGGGCGGGGCCCCGTCACCCCCGTCACCCCCCCCCCCCCCCCCCGTGTCATAGGGCCCCACCCGCCAACGCAGCATCACAATGCTCTGGGGCAGTATAAGGCAGCGTCCTCCCGTGTTCCACTGCCAGAGTGCCCGGCTTTGCCACCAGGACAGAGCTGGCAGCCTGCAGGCAGCCGAGAGGAATTTCCTTGAGGCACCAGTGGAATTACTTGGAGGGGCAGAGAAGGGAAGACTGCCTGAAGCTGCTGGGGCTCTTCTGCTGCAATTGCAGCTCCTGGAGGGGCCACACTCACAGCTTATGGGATGGATGGATGGATGGATGGATGGATGGATGGATGGATGGAAGTCCTGCTTCAGTCCTCGGGGGGCTTGCCGTCCTCATCAGATTCTGGGGAGATAGCGGCAGTAGCCATAGGAAACAGGATGCACAGATGGGCCAGTGGCCTCACCCGGTGCTTTGCAGCTCCCGCTGCCAGGCACGGGAAGGGTTCTTGTCCCTAGGGTTGATCAGGCCAGCAGCATTTTGCTCTTCTTGGAAGCCCCTGAGATGGCTCCAGGTGGAGGCAGAAAAGGCAGTGCCAGTGTCCCCTTGTCCCCTTAGAGGCATAAGCAGCCCGTGGACCAGGAGCCGGTCTTGCTCACATGCTCAGGGAGTAGCCGATCGCCAGCGCTGGGGTCAGGAAGGAATTTTCCCCCGGGGCAGATTGGCACTGGTCCCCGGGGTTTTTTGCCTTCCTCTGAGCACTGAGCATGACCCCTTGGCAGGGCTCCTCTGGTCCTGGTGCTCTGGGTTATGGCCTGGTGCTCATGCTCCACGAAGGTGGCCCTCGTGTCCTGCAGCTGGGGGGGGAAGGGCTTTTTTCTCCCCAGGGTGGACTAGCAAGTGTCCCCGGGTTTTTTGCCTTCCTCCGCAGCCGAGCACAGCCCCTTCATGGGGCTCCTTTGGGCTCCTGTAGCCCAAAGGCAGCGGCTCGTGCTCCACGCAGCTGGCCCTCGTGCCCCGCATCCGGGGGGAGGCAGCCTTCTGCACTCCCAGGGTGGCCCCACTGTGGCCCCGGGACTTGCTGCTGTCCTCTGTAGCACTGAGCACCACCCCCTGTCAGGTCTTCTCCGGCCCATTCTGGCTGGCTTCTTGCACTGCTCTCACACCACCACAGCACTGCTCTGACAGATTTATCAAAAGAAAATAGAACCTAAACTAAGCTAGATTAAAATTAACTAAGCTAAGCTAGCCTAACCTGAAATAAAGAACTTTGTTTAAATAAATAACTTTCGTTTCCTTTTATTTATTCATTATTTTATTGGGGTCTTTATGTTATTTTATTTGTATTTAGAAATGCATTGATTTTACTCTTTTATTATTTTCCTTAATTTTACACCTAAATAGTTAAAATACTCTTTCCACCTGTATCCTTTCTGACTTGTGTCTTTGAAAGCGTTTTTGGTGCTGAAACCCCCCTGCCATTTCAGGTAAATAACGGTCTCATCATTATACAACTCGTTGGGAGTGCAGGGAATGGAATGGAATGGAATGGAATGGAATGGAATGGAATGGAATGGAACAGAAGAGCTCCGCTATGTTATGCATATAGTTCTGCATGACAAGCTCTGACGTAGGTCTGAGGGGCTGTCTGCAGTCCCAAGGGAGGCCAGTCCCCCCAGGAGACCACTCAGGAAACAAGCCTATGGGAGAGTGACCAGCGGTCATTCTGCATTTCAAGGATTTGCCCAGATGTGCTGGGGGGATTTGTTGCCACTCTCAAAATCTCGGCCCTTCATACAGTACCTTTATGTGATACTTAGCTGAGGGTTTTAAAACTCTTCCACACAACTGAGTCAGTTACTTGTTTTTCCTGAGTGTTGCGGGGAAAAGCTGCTCAGTCCGTGCGCTTTAAACCGAATTGGGATCAAAGCGCTTCATTGAGCTACCAAGAACATGGAAGTAGACAGCAGTCAGTGAAGGGTTGCATTCAAGTTGTAATGCAAGAGGTAACCCCCCAAACTAGACACATGAATGATAACTAAACACAAACAAGTATCTGAACACCCTGTGTAAGAAACGCAGAAGAGATTTCTTAAATCCTTCTTTCCAAGAAAATACCTCACCATAAGCAGCACAGAAGCAAATGCCACTTGCTGTGTTGATAAGTGTTACAAAGATTTACTGCAAACCGGGTTTTGTCCCAATCGATTTTATTTACAATTGATTAGAAATTTAAAAGAGACAATAAGTAAAACAGCGCTGGGTGCGCAGGGGAGTCTCCGCTCCACCAGCAACGCACAACCGGGATCTTTGGAGTACAGTCTCTTATACTTCTCAGATTTGGGTTTTAGCCAATCTTGTTGTCTTCTTTACCCGAATGTCGACGTGGCCCCTTTCCTTTGTTCTTTTCTTGTTTGCTGGGGTCTTTTTCAGGTGAAGACGTTGCTGAATTTACTTAGTAATGTATTGACAGAAAAATGCTTACAAGCTTAACATTTTGTTATTATATGGTTATTTGCCTAGTGCCCAAGTTTGCAGTATCCTGTAACGAAATGTATCTCCTGATTATTTAACCCCCTTAGGCCAGTCAAACCGTTAAACGGAAGCCCCCTTTGAAACACAGAGCAATTGATTAGGGGAGATTATCCCTTTGTTTCTCCTTATTGACAGGAGCACTTATGATAATCACGGTCACAAAGGAGGGCTGGTTTCACACAAAGTGCAAAGGCGACAAGGACGCCTAAATTCCTGACACGAATCATCCCTGTATATTTCACATAAGGAATGGTGAGGAACTCCTGTATGTTCTCTGTGCTTCTGCAGAGTTCACCCAGAGGGAACCAAAAGCCCTTTCTTTCACCTCTGGGATCACCACAGGCAAATGACCGTACACGGTATAAAATCCTTCAATGATACAGTCTGAAGACAGCGATTAATTTACAGGGACAGCCCGCAGCGGTGCCCAGTCTGTGGCCACCATGGGCAGGGAGAGCCCCCTGGGCCTAGGCCCGGCCTCAGGGACAGCAGCCCAAAGGCCTTTCTCCAAGGCATGCTGGCTGAAGGGGCAGCAGCAGAGCTGCAGTGAGCAGGGCTGGGGGGCGGGGCCCCGTCACCCCGTCCCCCCCCCCCCCCCCCCCCCCCGTGTCATAGGGCCCCACCCGCCAACGCAGCATCACAATGCTCTGGGGCAGTATAAGGCAGCGTCCTCCCGTGTTCCACTGCCAGAGTGCCCGGCTTTGCCACCAGGACAGAGCTGGCAGCCTGCAGGCAGCCGAGAGGAATTTCCTTGAGGCACCAGTGGAATTACTTGGAGGGGCAGAGAAGGGAAGACTGCCTGAAGCTGCTGGGGCTCTTCTGCTGCAATTGCAGCTCCTGGAGGGGCCACACTCACAGCTTATGGGATGGATGGATGGATGGATGGATGGATGGATGGATGGATGGAAGTCCTGCTTCAGTCCTCGGGGGGCTTGCCGTCCTCATCAGATTCTGGGGAGATAGCGGCAGTAGCCATAGGAAACAGGATGCACAGATGGGCCAGTGGCCTCACCCGGTGCTTTGCAGCTCCCGCTGCCAGGCACGGGAAGGGTTCTTGTCCCTAGGGTTGATCAGGCCAGCAGCATTTTGCTCTTCTTGGAAGCCCCTGAGATGGCTCCAGGTGGAGGCAGAAAAGGCAGTGCCAGTGTCCCCTTGTCCCCTTAGAGGCATAAGCAGCCCGTGGACCAGGAGCCGGTCTTGCTCACATGCTCAGGGAGTAGCCGATCGCCAGCGCTGGGGTCAGGAAGGAATTTTCCCCCGGGGCAGATTGGCACTGGTCCCCGGGGGTTTTTTGCCTTCCTCTGAGCACTGAGCATGACCCCTTGGCAGGGCTCCTCTGGTCCTGGTGCTCTGGGTTATGGCCTGGTGCTCATGCTCCACGAAGGTGGCCCTCGTGTCCTGCAGCTGGGGGGGGAAGGGCTTTTTTCTCCCCAGGGTGGACTAGCAAGTGTCCCCGGGGTTTTTTGCCTTCCTCCGCAGCCGAGCACAGCCCCTTCATGGGGCTCCTTTGGGCTCCTGTAGCCCAAAGGCAGCGGCTCGTGCTCCACGCAGCTGGCCCTCGTGCCCCGCATCCGGGGGGAGGCAGCCTTCTGCACTCCCAGGGTGGCCCCACTGTGGCCCCGGGACTTGCTGCTGTCCTCTGTAGCACTGAGCACCACCCCCTGTCAGGTCTTCTCCGGCCCATTCTGGCTGGCTTCTTGCACTGCTCTCACACCACCACAGCACTGCTCTGACAGATTTATCAAAAGAAAATAGAACCTAAACTAAGCTAGATTAAAATTAACTAAGCTAAGCTAGCCTAACCTGAAATAAAGAACTTTGTTTAAATAAATAACTTTCGTTTCCTTTTATTTATTCATTATTTTATTGGGGTCTTTATGTTATTTTATTTGTATTTAGAAATGCATTGATTTTACTCTTTTATTATTTTCCTTAATTTTACACCTAAATAGTTAAAATACTCTTTCCACCTGTATCCTTTCTGACTTGTGTCTTTGAAAGCGTTTTTGGTGCTGAAAACCCCCTGCCATTTCAGGTAAATAACGGTCTCATCATTATACAACTCGTTGGGAGTGCAGGGAATGGAATGGAATGGAATGGAATGGAATGGAATGGAATGGAATGGAAGAACAGAAGAGCTCCGCTATGTTATGCATATAGTTCTGCATGACAAGCTCTGACGTAGGTCTGAGGGGCTGTCTGCAGTCCCAAGGGAGGCCAGTCCCCCCCAGGAGACCACTCAGGAAACAAGCCTATGGGAGAGTGACCAGCGGTCATTCTGCATTTCAAGGATTTGCCCAGATGTGCTGGGGGGATTTGTTGCCACTCTCAAAATCTCGGCCCTTCATACAGTACCTTTATGTGATACTTAGCTGAGGGTTTTAAAACTCTTCCACACAACTGAGTCAGTTACTTGTTTTTCCTGAGTGTTGCGGGGAAAAGCTGCTCAGTCCGTGCGCTTTAAACCGAATTGGGATCAAAGCGCTTCATTGAGCTACCAAGAACATGGAAGTAGACAGCAGTCAGTGAAGGGTTGCATTCAAGTTGTAATGCAAGAGGTAACCCCCCAAACTAGACACATGAATGATAACTAAACACAAACAAGTATCTGAACACCCTGTGTAAGAAACGCAGAAGAGATTTCTTAAATCCTTCTTTCCAAGAAAATACCTCACCATAAGCAGCACAGTAGCAAATGCCACTTGCTGTGTTGATAAGGAATGGTGAGGAACTCCTGTATGTTCTCTGTGCTTCTGCAGAGTTCACCCAGAGGGAACCAAAAGCCCTTTCTTTCACCTCTGGGATCACCACAGGCAAATGACCGTACACGGTATAAATCCTTCAATGATACAGTCTGAAGACAGCGATTAATTTACAGGGACAGCCCGCAGCGGTGCCCAGTCTGTGGCCACCATGGGCAGGGAGAGCCCCCTGGGCCTAGGCCCGGCCTCAGGGACAGCAGCCCAAAGGCCTTTCTCCAAGGCATGCTGGCTGAAGGGGCAGCAGCAGAGCTGCAGTGGGCAGGGCTGGGGGGCGGGGCCCCCGTCACCCCCGGCCCCGCCCCCCCCCCCCCCCCCCCCCCGTGTCATAGGGCCCCACCCGCCAACGCAGCATCACAATGCTCTGGGGCAGTATAAGGCAGCGTCCTCCCGTGTTCCACTGCCAGAGTGCCCGGCTTTGCCACCAGGACAGAGCTGGCAGCCTGCAGGCAGCCGAGAGGAATTTCCTTGAGGCACCAGTGGAATTACTTGGAGGGGCAGAGAAGGGAAGACTGCCTGAAGCTGCTGGGGCTCTTCTGCTGCAATTGCAGCTCCTGGAGGGGCCACACTCACAGCTTATGGGATGGATGGATGGATGGATGGATGGATGGATGGATGGATGGAAGTCCTGCTTCAGTCCTCGGGGGGCTTGCCGTCCTCATCAGATTCTGGGGAGATAGCGGCAGTAGCCATAGGAAACAGGATGCACAGATGGGCCAGTGGCCTCACCCGGTGCTTTGCAGCTCCCGCTGCCAGGCACGGGAAGGGTTCTTGTCCCTAGGGTTGATCAGGCCAGCAGCATTTTGCTCTTCTTGGAAGCCCCTGAGATGGCTCCAGGTGGAGGCAGAAAAGGCAGTGCCAGTGTCCCCTTGTCCCCTTAGAGGCATAAGCAGCCCGTGGACCAGGAGCCGGTCTTGCTCACATGCTCAGGGAGTAGCCGATCGCCAGCGCTGGGGTCAGGAAGGAATTTTCCCCCGGGGCAGATTGGCACTGGTCCCCGGGGGTTTTTTTGCCTTCCTCTGAGCACTGAGCATGACCCCTTGGCAGGGCTCCTCTGGTCCTGGTGCTCTGGGTTATGGCCTGGTGCTCATGCTCCACGAAGGTGGCCCTCGTGTCCTGCAGCTGGGGGGGGAAGGGCTTTTTTCTCCCCAGGGTGGACTAGCAAGTGTCCCCGGGGTTTTTTGCCTTCCTCCGCAGCCGAGCACAGCCCCTTCATGGGGCTCCTTTGGGCTCCTGTAGCCCAAAGGCAGCGGCTCGTGCTCCACGCAGCTGGCCCTCGTGCCCCGCATCCGGGGGGAGGCAGCCTTCTGCACTCCCAGGGTGGCCCCACTGTGGCCCCGGGACTTGCTGCTGTCCTCTGTAGCACTGAGCACCACCCCCTGTCAGGTCTTCTCCGGCCCATTCTGGCTGGCTTCTTGCACTGCTCTCACACCACCACAGCACTGCTCTGACAGATTTATCAAAAGAAAATAGAACCTAAACTAAGCTAGATTAAAATTAACTAAGCTAAGCTAGCCTAACCTGAAATAAAGAACTTTGTTTAAATAAATAACTTTCGTTTCCTTTTATTTATTCATTATTTTATTGGGGTCTTTATGTTATTTTATTTGTATTTAGAAATGCATTGATTTTACTCTTTTATTATTTTCCTGAATTTTACACCTAAATAGTTAAAATACTCTTTCCACCTGTATCCTTTCTGACTTGTGTCTTTGAAAGCGTTTTTGGTGCTGAAACCCCCCCTGCCATTTCAGGTAAATAACGGTCTCATCATTATACAACTCGTTGGGAGTGCAGGGAATGGAATGGAATGGAATGGAATGGATGGAATGGAATGGAATGGAATGGAATGGAACAGAAGAGCTCCGCTATGTTATGCATATAGTTCTGCATGACAAGCTCTGACGTAGGTCTGAGGGGCTGTCTGCAGTCCCAAGGGAGGCCAGTCCCCCCCAGGAGACCACTCAGGAAACAAGCCTATGGGAGAGTGACCAGCGGTCATTCTGCATTTCAAGGATTTGCCCAGATGTGCTGGGGGGATTTGTTGCCACTCTCAAAATCTCGGCCCTTCATACAGTACCTTTATGTGATACTTAGCTGAGGGTTTTAAAACTCTTCCACACAACTGAGTCAGTTACTTGTTTTCCTGAGTGTTGCGGGGAAAAGCTGCTCAGTCCGTGCGCTTTAAACCGAATTGGGATCAAAGCGCTTCATTGAGCTACCAAGAACATGGAAGTAGACAGCAGTCAGTGAAGGGTTGCATTCAAGTTGTAATGCAAGAGGTAACCCCCCAAACTAGACACATGAATGATAACTAAACACAAACAAGTATCTGAACACCCTGTGTAAGAAACGCAGAAGAGATTTCTTAAATCCTTCTTTCCAAGAAAATACCTCACCATAAGCAGCACAGTAGCAAATGCCACTTGCTGTGTTGATAAGTGTTACAAAGATTTACTGCAAACCGGGTTTTGTCCCAATCGATTTTATTTACAATTGATTAGAAATTTAAAAGAGACAATAAGTAAAACAGCGCTGGGTGCGCAGGGGAGTCTCCGCTCCACCAGCAACGCACAACCGGGATCTTTGGAGTACAGTCTCTTATACTTCTCAGATTTGGGTTTTAGCCAATCTTGTTGTCTTCTTTACCCGAATGTCGACGTGGCCCCTTTCCTTTGTTCTTTTCTTGTTTGCTGGGGTCTTTTTCCGGTGAAGACGTTGCTGAATTTACTTAGTAATGTATTGACAGAAAAATGCTTACAAGCTTAACATTTTGTTCTATATCTTATATGGTTATTTGCCTAGTGCCCAAGTTTGCAGTATCCTGTAACGAAATGTATCTCCTGATTATTTAACCCCCTTAGGCCAGTCAAACCGTTAAACGGAAGCCCCCTTTGAAACACAGAGCAATTGATTAGGGGAGATTATCCCCTTTGTTTCTCCTTATTGACAGGAGCACTTATGATAATCACGGTCACAAAGGAGGGCTGGTTTCACACAAAGTGCAAAGGCGACAAGGACGCCTAAATTCCTGACACGAATCATCCCTGTATATTTCACATAAGGAATGGTGAGGAACTCCTGTATGTTCTCTGTGCTTCTGCAGAGTTCACCCAGAGGGAACCAAAAGCCCTTTCTTTCACCTCTGGGATCACCACAGGCAAATGACCGTACACGGTATAAAATCCTTCAATGATACAGTCTGAAGACAGCGATTAATTTACAGGGACAGCCCGCAGCGGTGCCCAGTCTGTGGCCACCATGGGCAGGGAGAGCCCCCTGGGCCTAGGCCCGGCCTCAGGGACAGCAGCCCAAAGGCCTTTCTCCAAGGCATGCTGGCTGAAGGGGCAGCAGCAGAGCTGCAGTGAGCAGGGCTGGGGGGCGGGGCCCCGTCACCCCCGTCACCCCCCCCCCCCCCCCCCCCCCCGTGTCATAGGGCCCCACCCGCCAACGCAGCATCACAATGCTCTGGGGCAGTATAAGGCAGCGTCCTCCCGTGTTCCACTGCCAGAGTGCCCGGCTTTGCCACCAGGACAGAGCTGGCAGCCTGCAGGCAGCCGAGAGGAATTTCCTTGAGGCACCAGTGGAATTACTTGGAGGGGCAGAGAAGGGAAGACTGCCTGAAGCTGCTGGGGCTCTTCTGCTGCAATTGCAGCTCCTGGAGGGGCCACACTCACAGCTTATGGGATGGATGGATGGATGGATGGATGGATGGATGGATGGATGGATGGAAGTCCTGCTTCAGTCCTCGGGGGGCTTGCCGTCCTCATCAGATTCTGGGGAGATAGCGGCAGTAGCCATAGGAAACAGGATGCACAGATGGGCCAGTGGCCTCACCCGGTGCTTTGCAGCTCCCGCTGCCAGGCACGGGAAGGGTTCTTGTCCCTAGGGTTGATCAGGCCAGCAGCATTTTGCTCTTCTTGGAAGCCCCTGAGATGGCTCCAGGTGGAGGCAGAAAAGGCAGTGCCAGTGTCCCCTTGTCCCCTTAGAGGCATAAGCAGCCCGTGGACCAGGAGCCGGTCTTGCTCACATGCTCAGGGAGTAGCCGATCGCCAGCGCTGGGGTCAGGAAGGAATTTTCCCCCGGGGCAGATTGGCACTGGTCCCCGGGGGTTTTTTGCCTTCCTCTGAGCACTGAGCATGACCCCTTGGCAGGGCTCCTCTGGTCCTGGTGCTCTGGGTTATGGCCTGGTGCTCATGCTCCACGAAGGTGGCCCTCGTGTCCTGCAGCTGGGGGGGGAAGGGCTTTTTTCTCCCCAGGGTGGACTAGCAAGTGTCCCCGGGGTTTTTTTTGCCTTCCTCCGCAGCCGAGCACAGCCCCTTCATGGGGCTCCTTTGGGCTCCTGTAGCCCAAAGGCAGCGGCTCGTGCTCCACGCAGCTGGCCCTCGTGCCCCGCATCCGGGGGGAGGCAGCCTTCTGCACTCCCAGGGTGGCCCCACTGTGGCCCCGGGACTTGCTGCTGTCCTCTGTAGCACTGAGCACCACCCCCTGTCAGGTCTTCTCCGGCCCATTCTGGCTGGCTTCTTGCACTGCTCTCACACCACCACAGCACTGCTCTGACAGATTTATCAAAAGAAATAGAACCTAAACTAAGCTAGATTAAAATTAACTAAGCTAAGCTAGCCTAACCTGAAATAAAGAACTTTGTTTAAATAAATAACTTTCGTTTCCTTTTATTTATTCATTATTTTATTGGGGTCTTTATGTTATTTTATTTGTATTTAGAAATGCATTGATTTTACTCTTTTATTATTTTCCTTAATTTTACACCTAAATAGTTAAAATACTCTTTCCACCTGTATCCTTTCTGACTTGTGTCTTTGAAAGCGTTTTTGGTGCTGAAACCCCCCTGCCATTTCAGGTAAATAACGGTCTCATCATTATACAACTCGTTGGGAGTGCAGGGAATGGAATGGAATGGAATGGAATGGAATGGAATGGAATGGAATGGAACAGAAGAGCTCCGCTATGTTATGCATATAGTTCTGCATGACAAGCTCTGACGTAGGTCTGAGGGGCTGTCTGCAGTCCCAAGGGAGGCCAGTCCCCCCCAGGAGACCACTCAGGAAACAAGCCTATGGGAGAGCGACCAGCGGTCATTCTGCATTTCAAGGATTTGCCCAGATGTGCTGGGGGATTTGTTGCCACTCTCAAAATCTCGGCCCTTCATACAGTACCTTTATGTGATACTTAGCTGAGGGTTTTAAAACTCTTCCACACAACTGAGTCAGTTACTTGTTTTTTCCTGAGTGTTGCGGGGAAAAGCTGCTCAGTCCGTGCGCTTTAAACCGAATTGGGATCAAAGCGCTTCATTGAGCTACCAAGAACATGGAAGTAGACAGCAGTCAGTGAAGGGTTGCATTCAAGTTGTAATGCAGAGGTAACCCCCCAAACTAGACACATGAATGATAACTAAACACAAACAAGTATCTGAACACCCTGTGTAAGAAACGCAGAAGAGATTTCTTAAATCCTTCTTTCCAAGAAAATACCTCACCATAAGCAGCACAGTAGCAAATGCCACTTGCTGTGTTGATAAGGAATGGTGAGGAACTCCTGTATGTTCTCTGTGCTTCTGCAGAGTTCACCCAGAGGGAACCAAAAGCCCTTTCTTTCACCTCTGGGATCACCACAGGCAAATGACCGTACACGGTATAAAATCCTTCAATGATACAGTCTGAAGACAGCGATTAATTTACAGGGACAGCCCGCAGCGGTGCCCAGTCTGTGGCCACCATGGGCAGGGAGAGCCCCCTGGGCCTAGGCCCGGCCTCAGGGACAGCAGCCCAAAGGCCTTTCTCCAAGGCATGCTGGCTGAAGGGGCAGCAGCAGAGCTGCAGTGAGCAGGGCTGGGGGGCGGGGCCCCGTCCCCCCCGTCACCCCCCCCCCCCCCCCCCCCCCCCGTGTCATAGGGCCCCACCCGCCAACGCAGCATCACAATGCTCTGGGGCAGTATAAGGCAGCGTCCTCCCGTGTTCCACTGCCAGAGTGCCCGGCTTTGCCACCAGGACAGAGCTGGCAGCCTGCAGGCAGCCGAGAGGAATTTCCTTGAGGCACCAGTGGAATTACTTGGAGGGGCAGAGAAGGGAAGACTGCCTGAAGCTGCTGGGGCTCTTCTGCTGCAATTGCAGCTCCTGGAGGGGCCACACTCACAGCTTATGGGATGGATGGATGGATGGATGGATGGATGGATGGATGGATGGATGGAAGTCCTGCTTCAGTCCTTGGGGGCTTGCCGTCCTCATCAGATTCTGGGGAGATAGCGGCAGTAGCCATAGGAAACAGGATGCACAGATGGGCCAGTGGCCTCACCCGGTGCTTTGCAGCTCCCGCTGCCAGGCACGGGAAGGGTTCTTGTCCCTAGGGTTGATCAGGCCAGCAGCATTTTGCTCTTCTTGGAAGCCCCTGAGATGGCTCCAGGTGGAGGCAGAAAAGGCAGTGCCAGTGTCCCCTTGTCCCCTTAGAGGCATAAGCAGCCCGTGGACCAGGAGCCGGTCTTGCTCACATGCTCAGGGAGTAGCCGATCGCCAGCGCTGGGGTCAGGAAGGAATTTTCCCCCGGGGCAGATTGGCACTGGTCCCCGGGGGTTTTTTGCCTTCCTCTGAGCACTGAGCATGACCCCTTGGCAGGGCTCCTCTGGTCCTGGTGCTCTGGGTTATGGCCTGGTGCTCATGCTCCACGAAGGTGGCCCTCGTGTCCTGCAGCTGGGGGGGGAAGGGCTTTTTTCTCCCCAGGGTGGACTAGCAAGTGTCCCCGGGGTTTTTTGCCTTCCTCCGCAGCCGAGCACAGCCCCTTCATGGGGCTCCTTTGGGCTCCTGTAGCCCAAAGGCAGCGGCTCGTGCTCCACGCAGCTGGCCCTCGTGCCCCGCATCCGGGGGGAGGCAGCCTTCTGCACTCCCAGGGTGGCCCCACTGTGGCCCCGGGACTTGCTGCTGTCCTCTGTAGCACTGAGCACCACCCCCTGTCAGGTCTTCTCCGGCCCATTCTGGCTGGCTTCTTGCACTGCTCTCACACCACCACAGCACTGCTCTGACAGATTTATCAAAAGAAAATAGAACCTAAACTAAGCTAGATTAAAATTAACTAAGCTAAGCTAGCCTAACCTGAAATAAAGAACTTTGTTTAAATAAATAACTTTCGTTTCCTTTTATTTATTCATTATTTTATTGGGGTCTTTATGTTATTTTATTTGTATTTAGAAATGCATTGATTTTACTCTTTTATTATTTTCCTTAATTTTACACCTAAATAGTTAAAATACTCTTTCCACCTGTATCCTTTCTGACTTGTGTCTTTGAAAGCGTTTTTGGTGCTGAAACCCCCCTGCCATTTCAGGTAAATAACGGTCTCATCATTATACAACTCGTTGGGAGTGCAGGGAATGGAATGGAATGGAATGGAATGGAATGGAATGGAATGGAATGGAACAGAAGAGCTCCGCTATGTTATGCATATAGTTCTGCAGTGACAAGCTCTGACGTAGGTCTGAGGGGCTGTCTGCAGTCCCAAGGGAGGCCAGTCCCCCCCAGGAGACCACTCAGGAAACAAGCCTATGGGAGAGCGACCAGCGGTCATTCTGCATTTCAAGGATTTGCCCAGATGTGCTGGGGGGATTTGTTGCCACTCTCAAAATCTCGGCCCTTCATACAGTACCTTTATGTGATACTTAGCTGAGGGTTTTAAAACTCTTCCACACAACTGAGTCAGTTACTTGTTTTTCCTGAGTGTTGCGGGGAAAAGCTGCTCAGTCCGTGCGCTTTAAACCGAATTGGGATCAAAGCGCTTCATTGAGCTACCAAGAACATGGAAGTAGACAGCAGTCAGTGAAGGGTTGCATTCAAGTTGTAATGCAAGAGGTAACCCCCCAAACTAGACACATGAATGATAACTAAACACAAACAAGTATCTGAACACCCTGTGTAAGAAACGCAGAAGAGATTTCTTAAATCCTTCTTTCCAAGAAAATACCTCACCATAAGCAGCACAGTAGCAAATGCCACTTGCTGTGTTGATAAGTGTTACAAAGATTTACTGCAAACCGGGTTTTGTCCCAATCGATTTTATTTACAATTGATTAGAAATTTAAAAGAGACAATAAGTAAAACAGCGCTGGGTGCGCAGGGGAGTCTCCGCTCCACCAGCAACGCACAACCGGGATCTTTGGAGTACAGTCTCTTATACTTCTCAGATTTGGGTTTTAGCCAATCTTGTTGTCTTCTTTACCCGAATGTCGACGTGGCCCCTTTCCTTTGTTCTTTTCTTGTTTGCTGGGGTCTTTTTCCGGTGAAGACGTTGCTGAATTTACTTAGTAATGTATTGACAGAAAAATGCTTACAAGCTTAACATTTTGTTCTATATCTTATATGGTTATTTGCCTAGTGCCCAAGTTTGCAGTATCCTGTAACGAAATGTATCTCCTGATTATTTAACCCCCTTAGGCCAGTCAAACCGTTAAACGGAAGCCCCCTTTGAAACACAGAGCAATTGATTAGGGGAGATTATCCCCTTTGTTTCTCCTTATTGACAGGAGCACTTATGATAATCACGGTCACAAAGGAGGGCTGGTTTCACACAAAGTGCAAAGGCGACAAGGACGCCTAAATTCCTGACACGAATCATCCCTGTATATTTCACATAAGGAATGGTGAGGAACTCCTGTATGTTCTCTGTGCTTCTGCAGAGTTCACCCAGAGGGAACCAAAAGCCCTTTCTTTCACCTCTGGGATCACCACAGGCAAATGACCGTACACGGTATAAAATCCTTCAATGATACAGTCTGAAGACAGCGATTAATTTACAGGGACAGCCCGCAGCGGTGCCCAGTCTGTGGCCACCATGGGCAGGGAGAGCCCCCTGGGCCTAGGCCCGGCCTCAGGGACAGCAGCCCAAAGGCCTTTCTCCAAGGCATGCTGGCTGAAGGGGCAGCAGCAGAGCTGCAGTGAGCAGGGCTGGGGGGCGGGGCCCCGTCACCCCCGGCACCCCCCCCCCCCCCCCCCCCCCCCCGTGTCATAGGGCCCCACCCGCCAACGCAGCATCACAATGCTCTGGGGCAGTATAAGGCAGCGTCCTCCCGTGTTCCACTGCCAGAGTGCCCGGCTTTGCCACCAGGACAGAGCTGGCAGCCTGCAGGCAGCCGAGAGGAATTTCCTTGAGGCACCAGTGGAATTACTTGGAGGGGCAGAGAAGGGAAGACTGCCTGAAGCTGCTGGGGCTCTTCTGCTGCAATTGCAGCTCCTGGAGGGGCCACACTCACAGCTTATGGGATGGATGGATGGATGGATGGATGGATGGATGGATGGATGGAAGTCCTGCTTCAGTCCTCGGGGGGCTTGCCGTCCTCATCAGATTCTGGGGAGATAGCGGCAGTAGCCATAGGAAACAGGATGCACAGATGGGCCAGTGGCCTCACCCGGTGCTTTGCAGCTCCCGCTGCCAGGCACGGGAAGGGTTCTTGTCCCTAGGGTTGATCAGGCCAGCAGCATTTTGCTCTTCTTGGAAGCCCCTGAGATGGCTCCAGGTGGAGGCAGAAAAGGCAGTGCCAGTGTCCCCTTGTCCCCTTAGAGGCATAAGCAGCCCGTGGACCAGGAGCCGGTCTTGCTCACATGCTCAGGGAGTAGCCGATCGCCAGCGCTGGGGTCAGGAAGGAATTTTCCCCCGGGGCAGATTGGCACTGGTCCCCGGGGGTTTTTTGCCTTCCTCTGAGCACTGAGCATGACCCCTTGGCAGGGCTCCTCTGGTCCTGGTGCTCTGGGTTATGGCCTGGTGCTCATGCTCCACGAAGGTGGCCCTCGTGTCCTGCAGCTGGGGGGGGAAGGGCTTTTTTCTCCCCAGGGTGGACTAGCAAGTGTCCCCGGGGTTTTTTGCCTTCCTCCGCAGCCGAGCACAGCCCCTTCATGGGGCTCCTTTGGGCTCCTGTAGCCCAAAGGCAGCGGCTCGTGCTCCACGCAGCTGGCCCTCGTGCCCCGCATCCGGGGGGAGGCAGCCTTCTGCACTCCCAGGGTGGCCCCACTGTGGCCCCGGGACTTGCTGCTGTCCTCTGTAGCACTGAGCACCACCCCCTGTCAGGTCTTCTCCGGCCCATTCTGGCTGGCTTCTTGCACTGCTCTCACACCACCACAGCACTGCTCTGACAGATTTATCAAAAGAAAATAGAACCTAAACTAAGCTAGATTAAAATTAACTAAGCTAAGCTAGCCTAACCTGAAATAAAGAACTTTGTTTAAATAAATAACTTTCGTTTCCTTTTATTTATTCATTATTTTATTGGGGTCTTTATGTTATTTTATTTGTATTTAGAAATGCATTGATTTTACTCTTTTATTATTTTCCTTAATTTTACACCTAAATAGTTAAAATACTCTTTCCACCTGTATCCTTTCTGACTTGTGTCTTTGAAAGCGTTTTTGGTGCTGAAACCCCCCTGCCATTTCAGGTAAATAACGGTCTCATCATTATACAACTCGTTGGGAGTGCAGGGAATGGAATGGAATGGAATGGAATGGAATGGAATGGAATGGAATGGAACAGAAGAGCTCCGCTATGTTATGCATATAGTTCTGCATGACAAGCTCTGACATAGGTCTGAGGGGCTGTCTGCAGTCCCAAGGGAGGCCAGTCCCCCACAGGAGACCACTCAGGAAACAAGCCTATGGGAGAGTGACCAGCGGTCATTCTGCATTTCAAGGATTTGCCCAGATGTGCTGGGGGGATTTGTTGCCACTCTCAAAATCTCGGCCCTTCATACAGTACCTTTATGTGATACTTAGCTGAGGGTTTTAAAACTCTTCCACACAACTGAGTCAGTTACTTGTTTTTCCTGAGTGTTGCGGGGAAAAGCTGCTCAGTCCGTGCGCTTTAAACCGAATTGGGATCAAAGCGCTTCATTGAGCTACCAAGAACATGGAAGTAGACAGCAGTCAGTGAAGGGTTGCATTCAAGTTGTAATGCAAGAGGTAACCCCCCAAACTAGACACATGAATGATAACTAAACACAAACAAGTATCTGAACACCCTGTGTAAGAAACGCAGAAGAGATTTCTTAAATCCTTCTTTCCAAGAAAATACCTCACCATAAGCAGCACAGTAGCAAATGCCACTTGCTGTGTTGATAAGTGTTACAAAGATTTACTGCAAACCGGGTTTTGTCCCAATCGATTTTATTTACAATTGATTAGAAATTTAAAAGAGACAATAAGTAAAACAGCGCTGGGTGCGCAGGGGAGTCTCCGCTCCACCAGCAACGCACAACCGGGATCTTTGGAGTACAGTCTCTTATACTTCTCAGATTTGGGTTTTAGCCAATCTTGTTGTCTTCTTTACCCGAATGTCGACGTGGCCCCTTTCCTTTGTTCTTTTCTTGTTTGCTGGGGTCTTTTTCCGGTGAAGACGTTGCTGAATTTACTTAGTAATGTATTGACAGAAAAATGCTTACAAGCTTAACATTTTGTTCTATATCTTATATGGTTATTTGCCTAGTGCCCAAGTTTGCAGTATCCTGTAACGAAATGTATCTCCTGATTATTTAACCCCCTTAGGCCAGTCAAACCGTTAAACGGAAGCCCCCTTTGAAACACAGAGCAATTGATTAGGGGAGATTATCCCCTTTGTTTCTCCTTATTGACAGGAGCACTTATGATAATCACGGTCACAAAGGAGGGCTGGTTTCACACAAAGTGCAAAGGCGACAAGGACGCCTAAATTCCTGACACGAATCATCCCTGTATATTTCACATAAGGAATGGTGAGGAACTCCTGTATGTTCTCTGTGCTTCTGCAGAGTTCACCCAGAGGGAACCAAAAGCCCTTTCTTTCACCTCTGGGATCACCACAGGCAAATGACCGTACACGGTATAAAATCCTTCAATGATACAGTCTGAAGACAGCGATTAATTTACAGGGACAGCCCGCAGCGGTGCCCAGTCTGTGGCCACCATGGGCAGGGAGAGCCCCCTGGGCCTAGGCCCGGCCTCAGGGACAGCAGCCCAAAGGCCTTTCTCCAAGGCATGCTGGCTGAAGGGGCAGCAGCAGAGCTGCAGTGAGCAGGGCTGGGGGGCGGGGCCCCGGCACCCCCGTCACCCCCCCCCCCCCCCCCCCCCCCCCCGTGTCATAGGGCCCCACCCGCCAACGCAGCATCACAATGCTCTGGGGCAGTATAAGGCAGCGTCCTCCCGTGTTCCACTGCCAGAGTGCCCGGCTTTGCCACCAGGACAGAGCTGGCAGCCTGCAGGCAGCCGAGAGGAATTTCCTTGAGGCACCAGTGGAATTACTTGGAGGGGCAGAGAAGGGAAGACTGCCTGAAGCTGCTGGGGCTCTTCTGCTGCAATTGCAGCTCCTGGAGGGGCCACACTCACAGCTTATGGGATGGATGGATGGATGGATGGATGGATGGATGGATGGATGGATGGAAGTCCTGCTTCAGTCCTCGGGGGGCTTGCCGTCCTCATCAGATTCTGGGGAGATAGCGGCAGTAGCCATAGGAAACAGGATGCACAGATGGGCCAGTGGCCTCACCCGGTGCTTTGCAGCTCCCGCTGCCAGGCACGGGAAGGGTTCTTGTCCCTAGGGTTGATCAGGCCAGCAGCATTTTGCTCTTCTTGGAAGCCCCTGAGATGGCTCCAGGTGGAGGCAGAAAAGGCAGTGCCAGTGTCCCCTTGTCCCCTTAGAGGCATAAGCAGCCCGTGGACCAGGAGCCGGTCTTGCTCACATGCTCAGGGAGTAGCCGATCGCCAGCGCTGGGGTCAGGAAGGAATTTTCCCCCGGGGCAGATTGGCACTGGTCCCCGGGGGTTTTTTGCCTTCCTCTGAGCACTGAGCATGACCCCTTGGCAGGGCTCCTCTGGTCCTGGTGCTCTGGGTTATGGCCTGGTGCTCATGCTCCACGAAGGTGGCCCTCGTGTCCTGCAGCTGGGGGGGGAAGGGCTTTTTTCTCCCCAGGGTGGACTAGCAAGTGTCCCCGGGGTTTTTTGCCTTCCTCCGCAGCCGAGCACAGCCCCTTCATGGGGCTCCTTTGGGCTCCTGTAGCCCAAAGGCAGCGGCTCGTGCTCCACGCAGCTGGCCCTCGTGCCCCGCATCCGGGGGGAGGCAGCCTTCTGCACTCCCAGGGTGGCCCCACTGTGGCCCCGGGACTTGCTGCTGTCCTCTGTAGCACTGAGCACCACCCCCTGTCAGGTCTTCTCCGGCCCATTCTGGCTGGCTTCTTGCACTGCTCTCACACCACCACAGCACTGCTCTGACAGATTTATCAAAAGAAAATAGAACCTAAACTAAGCTAGATTAAAATTAACTAAGCTAAGCTAGCCTAACCTGAAATAAAGAACTTTGTTTAAATAAATAACTTTCGTTTCCTTTTATTTATTCATTATTTTATTGGGGTCTTTATGTTATTTTATTTGTATTTAGAAATGCATTGATTTTACTCTTTTATTATTTTCCTTAATTTTACACCTAAATAGTTAAAATACTCTTTCCACCTGTATCCTTTCTGACTTGTGTCTTTGAAAGCGTTTTTGGTGCTGAAACCCCCCTGCCATTTCAGGTAAATAACGGTCTCATCATTATACAACTCGTTGGGAGTGCAGGGAATGGAATGGAATGGAATGGAATGGAATGGAATGGAATGGAATGGAACAGAAGAGCTCCGCTATGTTATGCATATAGTTCTGCATGACAAGCTCTGACGTAGGTCTGAGGGGCTGTCTGCAGTCCCAAGGGAGGCCAGTCCCCCCCAGGAGACCACTCAGGAAACAAGCCTATGGGAGAGTGACCAGCGGTCATTCTGCATTTCAAGGATTTGCCCAGATGTGCTGGGGGGATTTGTTGCCACTCTCAAAATCTCGGCCCTTCATACAGTACCTTTATGTGATACTTAGCTGAGGGTTTTAAAACTCTTCCACACAACTGAGTCAGTTACTTGTTTTTCCTGAGTGTTGCGGGGAAAAGCTGCTCAGTCCGTGCGCTTTAAACCGAATTGGGATCAAAGCGCTTCATTGAGCTACCAAGAACATGGAAGTAGACAGCAGTCAGTGAAGGGTTGCATTCAAGTTGTAATGCAAGAGGTAACCCCCCAAACTAGACACATGAATGATAACTAAACACAAGCAAGTATCTGAACACCCTGTGTAAGAAACGCAGAAGAGATTTCTTAAATCCTTCTTTCCAAGAAAATACCTCACCATAAGCAGCACAGTAGCAAATGCCACTTGCTGTGTTGATAAGTGTTACAAAGATTTACTGCAAACCGGGTTTTGTCCCAATCGATTTTATTTACAATTGATTAGAAATTTAAAAGAGACAATAAGTAAAACAGCGCTGGGTGCGCAGGGGAGTCTCCGCTCCACCAGCAACGCACAACCGGGATCTTTGGAGTACAGTCTCTTATACTTCTCAGATTTGGGTTTTAGCTAATCTTGTTGTCTTCTTTACCCGAATGTCGACGTGGCCCCTTTCCTTTGTTCTTTTCTTGTTTGCTGGGGTCTTTTTCCGGTGAAGACGTTGCTGAATTTACTTAGTAATGTATTGACAGAAAAATGCTTACAAGCTTAACATTTTGTTCTATATCTTATATGGTTATTTGCCTAGTGCCCAAGTTTGCAGTATCCTGTAACGAAATGTATCTCCTGATTATTTAACCCCCTTAGGCCAGTCAAACCGTTAAACGGAAGCCCCCTTTGAAACACAGAGCAATTGATTAGGGGAGATTATCCCCTTTGTTTCTCCTTATTGACAGGAGCACTTATGATAATCACGGTCACAAAGGAGGGCTGGTTTCACACAAAGTGCAAAGGCGACAAGGACGCCTAAATTCCTGACACGAATCATCCCTGTATATTTCACATAAGGAATGGTGAGGAACTCCTGTATGTTCTCTGTGCTTCTGCAGAGTTCACCCAGAGGGAACCAAAAGCCCTTTCTTTCACCTCTGGGATCACCACAGGCAAATGACCGTACACGGTATAAAATCCTTCAATGATACAGTCTGAAGACAGCGATTAATTTACAGGGACAGCCCGCAGCGGTGCCCAGTCTGTGGCCACCATGGGCAGGGAGAGCCCCCTGGGCCTAGGCCCGGCCTCAGGGACAGCAGCCCAAAGGCCTTTCTCCAAGGCATGCTGGCTGAAGGGGCAGCAGCAGAGCTGCAGTGAGCAGGGCTGGGGGGCGGGGCCCCGTCACCCCCGTCACCCCCCCCCCCCCCCCCCCCCCCCCCCCCCCCGTGTCATAGGGCCCCACCCGCCAACGCAGCATCACAATGCTCTGGGGCAGTATAAGGCAGCGTCCTCCCGTGTTCCACTGCCAGAGTGCCCGGCTTTGCCACCAGGACAGAGCTGGCAGCCTGCAGGCAGCCGAGAGGAATTTCCTTGAGGCACCAGTGGAATTACTTGGAGGGGCAGAGAAGGGAAGACTGCCTGAAGCTGCTGGGGCTCTTCTGCTGCAATTGCAGCTCCTGGAGGGGCCACACTCACAGCTTATGGGATGGATGGATGGATGGATGGATGGATGGATGGATGGATGGATGGAAGTCCTGCTTCAGTCCTCGGGGGGCTTGCCGTCCTCATCAGATTCTGGGGAGATAGCGGCAGTAGCCATAGGAAACAGGATGCACAGATGGGCCAGTGGCCTCACCCGGTGCTTTGCAGCTCCCGCTGCCAGGCACGGGAAGGGTTCTTGTCCCTAGGGTTGATCAGGCCAGCAGCATTTTGCTCTTCTTGGAAGCCCCTGAGATGGCTCCAGGTGGAGGCAGAAAAGGCAGTGCCAGTGTCCCCTTGTCCCCTTAGAGGCATAAGCAGCCCGTGGACCAGGAGCCGGTCTTGCTCACATGCTCAGGGAGTAGCCGATCGCCAGCGCTGGGGTCAGGAAGGAATTTTCCCCCGGGGCAGATTGGCACTGGTCCCCGGGGGTTTTTTGCCTTCCTCTGAGCACTGAGCATGACCCCTTGGCAGGGCTCCTCTGGTCCTGGTGCTCTGGGTTATGGCCTGGTGCTCATGCTCCACGAAGGTGGCCCTCGTGTCCTGCAGCTGGGGGGGGAAGGGCTTTTTTCTCCCCAGGGTGGACTAGCAAGTGTCCCCGGGGTTTTTTGCCTTCCTCCGCAGCCGAGCACAGCCCCTTCATGGGGCTCCTTTGGGCTACAGGAGCCCAAAGGCAGCGGCTCGTGCTCCACGCAGCTGGCCCTCGTGCCCCGCATCCGGGGGGAGGCAGCCTTCTGCACTCCCAGGGTGGCCCCACTGTGGCCCCGGGACTTGCTGCTGTCCTCTGTAGCACTGAGCACCACCCCCTGTCAGGTCTTCTCCGGCCCATTCTGGCTGGCTTCTTGCACTGCTCTCACACCACCACAGCACTGCTCTGACAGATTTATCAAAAGAAAATAGAACCTAAACTAAGCTAGATTAAAATTAACTAAGCTAAGCTAGCCTAACCTGAAATAAAGAACTTTGTTTAAATAAATAACTTTCGTTTCCTTTTATTTATTCATTATTTTATTGGGGTCTTTATGTTATTTTATTTGTATTTAGAAATGCATTGATTTTACTCTTTTATTATTTTCCTGAATTTTACACCTAAATAGTTAAAATACTCTTTCCACCTGTATCCTTTCTGACTTGTGTCTTTGAAAGCGTTTTTGGTGCTGAAACCCCCCTGCCATTTCAGGTAAATAACGGTCTCATCATTATACAACTCGTTGGGAGTGCAGGGAATGGAATGGAATGGAATGGAATGGAATGGAATGGAATGGAATGGAACAGAAGAGCTCCGCTATGTTATGCATATAGTTCTGCATGACAAGCTCTGACGTAGGTCTGAGGGGCTGTCTGCAGTCCCAAGGGAGGCCAGTCCCCCCCAGGAGACCACTCAGGAAACAAGCCTATGGGAGAGCTGACCAGCGGTCATTCTGCATTTCAAGGATTTGCCCAGATGTGCTGGGGGGATTTGTTGCCACTCTCAAAATCTCGGCCCTTCATACAGTACCTTTATGTGATACTTAGCTGAGGGTTTTAAAACTCTTCCACACAACTGAGTCAGTTACTTGTTTTTCCTGAGTGTTGCGGGGAAAAGCTGCTCAGTCCGTGCGCTTTAAACCGAATTGGGATCAAAGAGCTTCATTGAGCTACCAAGAACATGGAAGTAGACAGCAGTCAGTGAAGGGTTGCATTCAAGTTGTAATGCAAGAGGTAACCCCCCAAACTAGACACATGAATGATAACTAAACACAAACAAGTATCTGAACACCCTGTGTAAGAAACGCAGAAGAGATTTCTTAAATCCTTCTTTCCAAGAAAATACCTCACCATAAGCAGCACAGTAGCAAATGCCACTTGCTGTGTTGATAAGGAATGGTGAGGAACTCCTGTATGTTCTCTGTGCTTCTGCAGAGTTCACCCAGAGGGAACCAAAAGCCCTTTCTTTCACCTCTGGGATCACCACAGGCAAATGACCGTACACGGTATAAAATCCTTCAATGATACAGTCTGAAGACAGCGATTAATTTACAGGGACAGCCCGCAGCGGTGCCCAGTCTGTGGCCACCATGGGCAGGGAGAGCCCCCTGGGCCTAGGCCCGGCCTCAGGGACAGCAGCCCAAAGGCCTTTCTCCAAGGCATGCTGGCTGAAGGGGCAGCAGCAGAGCTGCAGTGAGCAGGGCTGGGGGGCGGGGCCCCGTCACCCCCGTCACCCCCCACCCCCCCCCCCCCCCCCCCCCCGTGTCATAGGGCCCCACCCGCCAACGCAGCATCACAATGCTCTGGGGCAGTATAAGGCAGCGTCCTCCCGTGTTCCACTGCCAGAGTGCCCGGCTTTGCCACCAGGACAGAGCTGGCAGCCTGCAGGCAGCCGAGAGGAATTTCCTTGAGGCACCAGTGGAATTACTTGGAGGGGCAGAGAAGGGAAGACTGCCTGAAGCTGCTGGGGCTCGTCTGCTGCAATTGCAGCTCCTGGAGGGGCCACACTCACAGCTTATGGGATGGATGGATGGATGGATGGATGGATGGATGGATGGATGGATGGAAGTCCTGCTTCAGTCCTCGGGGGGCTTGCCGTCCTCATCAGATTCTGGGGAGATAGCGGCAGTAGCCATAGGAAACAGGATGCACAGATGGGCCAGTGGCCTCACCCGGTGCTTTGCAGCTCCCGCTGCCAGGCACGGGAAGGGTTCTTGTCCCTAGGGTTGATCAGGCCAGCAGCATTTTGCTCTTCTTGGAAGCCCCTGAGATGGCTCCAGGTGGAGGCAGAAAAGGCAGTGCCAGTGTCCCCTTGTCCCCTTAGAGGCATAAGCAGCCCGTGGACCAGGAGCCGGTCTTGCTCACATGCTCAGGGAGTAGCCGATCGCCAGCGCTGGGGTCAGGAAGGAATTTTCCCCCGGGGCAGATTGGCACTGGTCCCCGGGGGTTTTTTTGCCTTCCTCTGAGCACTGAGCATGACCCCTTGGCAGGGCTCCTCTGGTCCTGGTGCTCTGGGTTATGGCCTGGTGCTCATGCTCCACGAAGGTGGCCCTCGTGTCCTGCAGCTGGGGGGGGAAGGGCTTTTTTCTCCCCAGGGTGGACTAGCAAGTGTCCCCGGGGTTTTTTGCCTTCCTCCGCAGCCGAGCACAGCCCCTTCATGGGGCTCCTTTGGGCTCCTGTAGCCCAAAGGCAGCGGCTCGTGCTCCACGCAGCTGGCCCTCGTGCCCCGCATCCGGGGGGAGGCAGCCTTCTGCACTCCCAGGGTGGCCCCACTGTGGCCCCGGGACTTGCTGCTGTCCTCTGTAGCACTGAGCACCACCCCCTGTCAGGTCTTCTCCGGCCCATTCTGGCTGGCTTCTTGCACTGCTCTCACACCACCACAGCACTGCTCTGACAGATTTATCAAAGAAAATAGAACCTAAACTAAGCTAGATTAAAATTAACTAAGCTAAGCTAGCCTAACCTGAAATAAAGAACTTTGTTTAAATAAATAACTTTCGTTTCCTTTTATTTATTCATTATTTTATTGGGGTCTTTATGTTATTTTATTTGTATTTAGAAATGCATTGATTTTACTCTTTTATTATTTTCCTTAATTTTACACCTAAATAGTTAAAATACTCTTTCCACCTGTATCCTTTCTGACTTGTGTCTTTGAAAGCGTTTTTGGTGCTGAAACCCCCCTGCCATTTCAGGTAAATAACGGTCTCATCATTATACAACTCGTTGGGAGTGCAGGGAATGGAATGGAATGAATGGAATGGAATGAATGGAATGGAATGGAATGGAACAGAAGAGCTCCGCTATGTTATGCATATAGTTCTGCATGACAAGCTCTGACATAGGTCTGAGGGGCTGTCTGCAGTCCCAAGGGAGGCCAGTCCCCCCCAGGAGACCACTCAGGAAACAAGCCTATGGGAGAGCTGACCAGCGGTCATTCTGCATTTCAAGGATTTGCCCAGATGTGCTGGGGGGATTTGTTGCCACTCTCAAAATCTCGGCCCTTCATACAGTACCTTTATGTGATACTTAGCTGAGGGTTTTAAAACTCTTCCACACAACTGAGTCAGTTACTTGTTTTTCCTGAGTGTTGCGGGGAAAGCTGCTCAGTCCGTGCGCTTTAAACCGAATTGGGATCAAAGCGCTTCATTGAGCTACCAAGAACATGGAAGTAGACAGCAGTCAGTGAAGGGTTGCATTCAAGTTGTAATGCAAGAGGTAACCCCCCAAACTAGACACATGAATGATAACTAAACACAAACAAGTATCTGAACACCCTGTGTAAGAAACGCAGAAGAGATTTCTTAAATCCTTCTTTCCAAGAAAATACCTCACCATAAGCAGCACAGTAGCAAATGCCACTTGCTGTGTTGATAAGTGTTACAAAGATTTACTGCAAACCGGGTTTTGTCCCAATCGATTTTATTTACAATTGATTAGAAATTTAAAAGAGACAATAAGTAAAACAGCGCTGGGTGCGCAGGGGAGTCTCCGCTCCACCAGCAACGCACAACCGGGATCTTTGGAGTACAGTCTCTTATACTTCTCAGATTTGGGTTTTAGCAACTCTTGTTGTCTTCTTTACCCGAATGTCGACGTGGCCCCTTTCCTTTGTTCTTTTCTTGTTTGCTGGGGTCTTTTTCCGGTGAAGACGTTGCTGAATTTACTTAGTAATGTATTGACAGAAAAATGCTTACAAGCTTAACATTTTGTTCTATATCTTATATGGTTATTTGCCTAGTGCCCAAGTTTGCAGTATCCTGTAACGAAATGTATCTCCTGATTATTTAACCCCCTTAGGCCAGTCAAACCGTTAACGGAAGCCCCCTTTGAAACACAGAGCAATTGATTAGGGGAGATTATCCCCTTTGTTTCTCCTTATTGACAGGAGCACTTATGATAATCACGGTCACAAAGGAGGGCTGGTTTCACACAAAGTGCAAAGGCGACAAGGACGCCTAAATTCCTGACACGAATCATCCCTGTATATTTCACATAAGGAATGGTGAGGAACTCCTGTATGTTCTCTGTGCTTCTGCAGAGTTCACCCAGAGGGAACCAAAAGCCCTTTCTTTCACCTCTGGGATCACCACAGGCAAATGACCGTACACGGTATAAAATCCTTCAATGATACAGTCTGAAGACAGCGATTAATTTACAGGGACAGCCCGCAGCGGTGCCCAGTCTGTGGCCACCATGGGCAGGGAGAGCCCCCTGGGCCTAGGCCCGGCCTCAGGGACAGCAGCCCAAAGGCCTTTCTCCAAGGCATGCTGGCTGAAGGGGCAGCAGCAGAGCTGCAGTGAGCAGGGCTGGGGGGCGGGGCCCCGTCACCCCCGTCACCCCCCCCCCCCCCCCCCCCCCCTCCCCCCCCCGTGTCATAGGGCCCCACCCGCCAACGCAGCATCACAATGCTCTGGGGCAGTATAAGGCAGCGTCCTCCCGTGTTCCACTGCCAGAGTGCCCGGCTTTGCCACCAGGACAGAGCTGGCAGCCTGCAGGCAGCCGAGAGGAATTTCCTTGAGGCACCAGTGGAATTACTTGGAGGGGCAGAGAAGGGAAGACTGCCTGAAGCTGCTGGGGCTCTTCTGCTGCAATTGCAGCTCCTGGAGGGGCCACACTCACAGCTTATGGGATGGATGGATGGATGGATGGATGGATGGATGGATGGATGGAAGTCCTGCTTCAGTCCTCGGGGAGCTTGCCGTCCTCATCAGATTCTGGGGAGATAGCGGCAGTAGCCATAGGAAACAGGATGCACAGATGGGCCAGTGGCCTCACCCGGTGCTTTGCAGCTCCCGCTGCCAGGCACGGGAAGGGTTCTTGTCCCTAGGGTTGATCAGGCCAGCAGCATTTTGCTCTTCTTGGAAGCCCCTGAGATGGCTCCA
>NW_022994151.1:0-102407 GCF_012275295.1 Melopsittacus undulatus | reverse complement strand
TTGCTAACCCTTTTTTTACCCACTTCTAACCTGTCCGAACCATTTTTTTCCATTGCTAAGTCATTTTAAGCCTTTTTTTTTTTTTTTTTTTAAAATTTTTTTCTTTTTCTTTTTTTTTTTTTTTTTTTCTTTTTTTTCCCCCCCCCCCCCCCCTTTGCTAGTTTTTTTGGCCATTTTTCCCTGTTCAGCCACCATTTTGGAAATTTCTAACCTAGTTTTGCCCTTTTCTAAACCCGTTTGAAGCCATTTTTGGCAATTTCTAAAACATTTTTGCCATTTCTATCCTACGTTTGCCCTTTTAAAACTCAATTTTCCAGTTTTGGCCATTTCTATCATATATTTGCCAAGTGTCAACCCGGTTTAAGCCATTTGTTTCCTTTTCTCACAAATTTTTGCTCATTTCTTTTCTGTTTTCAGCCGTTTTTGGCCATTTCTAAACTAGTTTGGCCCAATTCTAACCCATTTCTTGGCCTTTTCGTGCCCATTTCTTTCCCATTTCTAAATGTTTTACGCCTTTTTTGCCATTTCTAGCCCCTTTTTTGCGCATTTCTAACCCGCTTGAAGCAATTTTTGGCCATTTCTAACCTTTTTTATGCCACTTTTGGCTATTTCAAAGCCACATTTTGCCCTCGCTAACCCATTTTTTTTTTGCACTTCTAAGTCATTTTAAGTAGGTTTTGGCCGTTTCTAACCCAGTTCTGCCCAATTCTAACCCATTTGAAGCCATTTTTGGCTCTGTCTCGATAATTTTTGCCCTTTCTGTCTCATTTTTTTCCCAGTTCTAATCCATTTTGCCATTTCTAAACTGTTTTAAGCCAATGCTTGCCTTTTCTGACCCATTTTTGTGCATTTCTAACCCGTTTTCAGCCATTTTACCCACTTCTAACCTGCCAGAAACCGCCTTTGGCCATTTCTCCCCTTTTATTTTGCACATTTCTAACCCCTTGAAAGCCATTTTTGGCTATGTCTCAATAATTTTTCTCCTTTCTGGCTCGTTTTTTCCCCACTTCTAATCCATTCTTGCCTATTTCTAAAACCGTTTGAAGCCAATGTTTGCCTTATCCGAACCATTTTTGGCCCCTTTCTAACCTGTCTGAAGCCAGTTTGGTCTTTTCTTGCCCATTTCTGGCCACATC
Source organism: Melopsittacus undulatus (assembly GCF_012275295.1). Taxonomy (NCBI): domain Eukaryota; kingdom Metazoa; phylum Chordata; class Aves; order Psittaciformes; family Psittaculidae; genus Melopsittacus; species Melopsittacus undulatus. The sequence goes on along the minus strand of NW_022994151.1, from coordinate 101,271 downwards.
TATCCTGTTTTACAGCCCTATTTGGTCATTTCTAACATAAGTTTGCCATCTCTAACCCTTTAATGCAATTTTCGTCTATTTCTAGACCAATTTGGGGCTTTTTCTATCCCGTTTTGCTCATTTCTAAGCCTTTTTAAGCCACTTTTTTCCTTTTTATACTCGTTTGTTTGCCCATTTCTCACCTGTTTTCAGCCCTTTTTTGCCCATTTCTAACCAGATTTAAACTACCTTTGGCCATTGCTAACCCATTTTTACCCACTTCTAACCTGTCCGAAACCATTTTTGTCCATTGCTAGGTCATTTTAAGCCTTTTTATTTTCCTTTTCTAAAGCTTTTTTTGTCAATTTCTAAACCCTTTTTAAGCCTTTTTTTTTCTCCCCCCCCACCCTTTGCTAGTAATTTGGGCCCATTTTCCCTGTTTTCAGCCATTTTTGGGAAATTTCTAACCTAGTTTTGCCCTTTTCTAAACCCGTTTGAAGCCATTTTTGGCAATTTCTAAAACATTTTGCCATTTCTATCCTACGTTTGCCCTTTTAAAACTCATTTTAAAGCCAGTTTTGGCCATTTCTATCATATATTTGCCAAGTGTCAACCCGGTTTAAGCCATTTGTTTCCTTTTCTCACAATTTTTGCTCATTTCTTTTCTGTTTTCAGCCGTTTTTGGCCATTTCTAAACTAGTTTGGCCCAATTCTAACCCATTTCTTGGCCTTTTCGTGCCCATTTCTTTCCCATTTCTAAATGTTTTACGCCTTTTTTGCCATTTCTAGCCCCTTTTTTGCGCATTTCTAACCCGCTTGAAGCAATTTTTGGCCATTTCTAACCTTTTTTATGCCACTTTTGGCTATTTCAAAGCCACATTTTGCCCTCGCTAACCCATTTTTTTTTGCACTTCTAAGTCATTTTAAGTAGGTTTTGGCCGTTTCTAACCCAGTTCTGCCCAATTCTAACCCATTTGAAAGCCATTTTTGGCTCATGTCTCGATAATTTTTGCCCTTTCTGTCTCATTTTTTTCAGTTCTAATCCATTTTTGGCCATTTCTAAACTGTTTTAAGCCAATGCTTGCCTTTTCTGACCCATTTTTGTGCATTTCTAACCCGTTTTCAGCCATTTTTCCCATTTCTAACCTGCCAGAAACCGCCTTTGGCCATTTCTCCCCCTTTTATTTTTGCACATTTCTAACCCCTTAAAGCCATTTTTGGCTATGTCTCAATAATTTTTCTCCTTTCTGCTCGTTTTTTCCCCACTTCTAATCCATTCTTGCCTATTTCTAAACCGTTTGAAGCCAATGTTTGCCTTATCCGAACCATTTTGCCCCTTTCTAACCTGTCTGAAGCCAGTTTGGTCTATTTCTAGCCCATTTCTGGCCACATCTATCCTGTTTACAGCCCTATTTGGTCATTTCTAACATAAGTTTGCCATCTCAAACCCTTTAATGCAATTTTCGTCTATTTCTAGACCAATTTGGGGCTTTTCTATCCCGTTTTGGCTCATTTCTAAGCCTTTTTAAAGCCACTTTTCCTTTTCTTACTCGTTTTTCCCCATTTCTCACCTGTTTTCAGCCCTTTTTGCCCATTTCTAACCAGATTTAAACTACCTTTGGCCATTGCTAACCCATTTTTACCCACTTCTAACCTGTCCGAAACCATTTTTGTCCATTGCTAAGTCATTTTAAGCCTTTTTATTTTCCTTTTCTAAGCATTTTTTGTCATTTTCTAAAACCCTTTTTAAGCCTTTTTTTTCTCCCCCCCCACCCTTTGCTAGTAATTTTGGGCCCATTTTTCCCTGTTTTCAGCCATTTTTGGAAATTTCTAACCTAGTTTGCCCTATTCTAAACCCGTTTGAAGCCATTTTTGGCAATTTCTAAAACATTTTTGCCATTTCTATCCTACGTTTGCCCTTTTAAAACTCATTTAAAGCAGTTTTGGCCATTTCTATCATATATTTGCCAAGTGTCAACCCGGTTTAAGCCATTTGTTTCCTTTTCTCACAAATTTTTGCTCATTTCTTTTCTGTTTTCAGCCAGTTTTTGGCCATTTCTAAACTAGTTTGGCCCAATTCTAACCCATTTCTTGGCCTTCTTCGTGCCCATTTCTTTCCCGATTTCTAAAATGTTTTACGCCTTTTTTGCCATTTCTAGCCCCTTTTTGCGCATTTCTAACCCGCTTGAAGCAATTTTTGGCCATTTCTAACCTTTTTTATGCCACTTTTGGCTATTTCCAAAGCCACATTTTGCCCTCTGCTAACCCATTTTTTTTTGCACTTCTAAGGTCATTTTAAGTAGGTTTTGGCCGTTTCTAACCCAGTTCTGCCCAATTCTAACCCATTTGAAGCCATTTTTGGCTCTGTCTCGATAATTTTTGGCCCTTTCTGGTCTCATTTTTTTTCTTCTAATCCATTTTTGCCATTTCTAAACTGTTTTAAGCCAATGCTTGCCTTTTCTGACCCATTTTTTGTGCATTTCTAACCCGTTTTCAGCCATTTTTACCCACTTCTAACCTGCCAGAACCGCCTTTGGCCATTTCTCCCCTTTTATTTTTGCACATTTCTAACACCCTTAAGCATTTTTGGCTATGTCTCAATAATTTTTCTCCTTTCTGGCTTCGTTTTTTCCCCACTTCTAATCCTTCTTGCCTATTTCTAAACCGTTTGAAGCCAATGGTTTGCCTTATCCGAAACCATTTTGCCCCTTTCTAACCTGTCTGAAAGCCAGTTTGGTCTATTTCTTGCCCATTTTCTGGCCACATCTATCCTGTTTACAGCCCTATTTGTCATTTCTAACATAAGTTTGCCATCTCAACCCCTTTAATGCAATTTTCGTCTATTTCTAGACCAATTTGGGCTTTTCTATCACCGTTTTGTGCTCACATATTCTAAGTCCCTTTTTAAAGCCACTTTTTCCCTTTCTCTTACTCTCGTTTTTGCCACATTTCTCAGCTGTTTTCAGCCCTTTTTGCCCATTTCTAACAGATTTAAACTACCTTTGGCCATTGCTAACCCATTTTTTACCACTTCCTAAACCTGTCCGAAAAACCATTTTTGTCCATTGCTAAGTCATTTTAAGCCTTTTTACTTTTCCTTTTCTAAAGCTTTTTTGTCAATTTCTAACACCTTTTTAAGGCTTTTTTTTCTCCCCCCCCCACCCTTTGCTAGTAATTTTGGCCCCATATTTTCCCTGTTTTCAGCCATTTTTGGAATTTTCCTAACCTAGTTTTGCCCTTTTTCTAAACCCGTTTGAAGCCATTTTTGGCAATTTCTAAAACATTTTTTGCCATTTCTATCCTCACGTTTGCCCTTTTAAAACTCATTTTTTAAGCCAGTTTTGGCCATTCTTCTATCATATATTTGCCAAGTGTCAACCCGGTTTTAAGCCATTTGTTTCCTTTCTCACAAATTTTTGCTCATTTCTTTTCTGTTTTCAGCCATTTTGGCCATTTCCTAAAACTAGTTTGGCCCAAATTCTAACCATTTCTTGGCCCTTTTCGTGCCCATTTCTTTCCACATTTCTAAAATGTTTTACGCCTTTTTTGCCATTTCCTAGCCCCTTTTTTGCGCATTTCTAACCCGCTTGAAGCAATTTTTGGCCATTTCTAACCTTTTTTATGCCACTTTTGGCTATTTCAAAGCCACATTTTGCCCTCCGCTAACCCATTTTTTTTTTGCACTTGCTAAGTTCATTTTAAGTAGGTTTTGGCCGTTTCTAACCCAGTTCTGCCCAATTCCTAACCCATTTGAAGCCATTTTTGGCTCTGTCTCGATAATTTTTGCCCTTTCTGTCTCATTTTTTTTTTCTAATCCATTTTTGCCATTTCTAAACTGTTTTAAGCCAATGTTTGCCATTTCTAGACCCATTTTTGTGCATTTCTAACCCGTTTTCAGCCATTTTTACCCACTTCTAACCTGCCAGAAACCGCCTTTGGCCATTTCTCCCCCTTTTATTTTTGCACATTTCTAACCCCTTGAAAGCATTTTTGGCTATTTGTCTCAATAATTTTTCTCCTTTCTTGGCTCGTTTTTTCCCACTTCTAACTCCATTCTTGCCTATCTTCTAAACCGTTTGAAGCCAATGTTCGCCTTATCCGAACCCATTTTTTTGCCCCTTTCTAACCTGTCTGAAGCCAGTTTGGTCTATTTCTTGCCCATTTCTGGCCACATCTATTCCTGTTTACAGCCCTATTTGGTCATTTCTATACATAAGTTTGCCATCCTCAACCCCTTTAATGCAATTTTTGTCTATTTCTAGACCAATTTGGGGCTTTTTCTATCCCGTTTCTGCTCATTTCTAGCCTTTTTAAGCCACTTTTTTCCCTTTTTCTTACTCGTTTTTTGCCCATTTCTCACCTGTTTTCAGCCCTTTTTGCCCATTTCTAACCAGATTTAAACTACCTTTGGCCATTGCTAACCCATTTTTACCCACTTCTAACCTGTTCCGAAACCATTTTGTCCATTGCTAAGTCATTTTAAGCCTTTTATTTTCCTTTTCTAAAGCTTTTTGTCCAATTTCTAACCGGCCTTTTAAGGCCTTTTTTTTCTCCCCCCCCCACCCTTTGCTAGTAATTTTTGCGCCCATTTTTCCCTGGTTTTCAGGCCATTTTTTGGAAATTTCTAACCTAGTTTTGCCCTTTTCTAAACCCGTTTGAAGCCATTTTTGGCAAATTTTCTGAAAACATTTTTGCCATTTCTATCCTGATAGCGTGCCCTTTTTAAACTCATTTTAAGCAGGTTTGGCCATTTCTATCATATATTTGCAAGTGTCAACCCGGGTTTAAGCCATTTGTTTCCTTTTCTCAGCAATTTTTGCTCATTTCTTTTCGTTTTCAGGCCATTTTTTGGCCATTTCTAAACTCTAGTTTGGCCCAATTCTAACCCATTTCTTGGCCTTTTCGGGCCCATTTTCTTCCCATTTCTAAAATGTTTTACGCCCTTTTTTTTGCCATTTCTAGCCCCATTTTTTGCGCATTTCTAACCCGCTTGAAGCAATTTTTGGCCATTTCTAACCTTTTTTATGCCACTTTTGGCTATTTCAAAGCCACATTTTGCCCCTCGCTAACCCATTTTTTTTTTTGCACTTCTAAGTCATTTTAAGTAGGTTTTTGGCCGTTTCTAACCCAGTTCTGCCCAATTCTAACCCATTTGAAGCCATTTTTGGCTCTCTGTCTCGATAATTTTTGCCCTTCTCCTGTCCCTCATTTTTTTTTTTCTAATCCATTTTTGCCATTTTCTAAAACTGTTTTAAGCCAATGCTTGCCTTTTCTGACCCCATTTTTGTGCATTTCTAACCCGTTTTCAGCCATTTTTACCCACTTCTAACCTGCCAGAAACCGCCTTTGGCCATTTCTCCCCCTTTTATTTTTTGCACATTTCTAACCCCTTTGAAAGCCATTTTTGGCTATGTCTCAATAATTTTTCTCCTTTCTGGCTCGTTTTTTTCCCCACTTCTAATCCATTCTTGCCTATTTCTAAACCGTTTGAAGCCAATGTTTGCCTTATCCGAACCATTTTTGCCCCTTTCTAACCTGTCTGAAGCCAGTTTTGGTCTATTTCTTGCCCATTTCTGGCCACATCTATCCTGTTTACAGCCCTATTTGGTCATTCTCTACATAAGTTTGCCATCTCAACCCCTTTAATGCAATTTTTGTCTATTTCTAGACCAATTTGGGGCTTTTCTATCCCGTTTTGCTCATTTCTAAGCCTTTTTAAGCCATTTTCCCTTTTCTTACTCGTTTTTGCCCATTTCTCACCTGTTTTCAGCCCTTTTTGCCCATTTCTAACCAGATTTAAACTACTTTTGGCCAATGCTAACCCATTTTTTACCCACTTCTAACCTGTCCGAAACCATTTTTGTCCATTGCTAAGTCATTTTAAGCCTTTTTATTTTCCTTTTCTAAAGCTTTTTTGTCAATTTCTAACCCTTTGTAAGGCTTTTTTTTTCTCCCCCCCCCCCACCCTTTGCTAGTAATTTTGGCCCATTTTTCCCTGTTTTCAGCCATTTTTGGAAATTTCTAACCTAGTTTGCCCTTTTCTAAACCCGTTTGAAGCCATTTTTGGCATTTCTAAAACATTTTTGCATTTCTATCCTACGTTTGCCCTTTTAAACTCATTTTAAGCCAGTTTTGGCCATTTCTATCATATATTTGCAAGTGTCACACCCGGTTTAAGCCATTTGTTTCCTTTTCTCACAAATTTTTGCTCATTTCTTTTCTGTTTTCAGCCGTTTTTGGCCATTTGAAAATAAACTAGTTTGGCCCCAAATTCTAACCCTATTTCTTGGCCTTTTCGTGCCCATTTCTTTCCCATTTCTAAAATGTTTTACGCCTTTTTTGCCATTTCTAGCCCCTTTTTTGCGCATTTCTAACCCGCTTGAAGCAATTTTTGGCCATTTTCTAACCTTTTTTATGCCACTTTTGGCTATTTCAATAGCCACATTTTGCCTCGCTAACCCATTTTTTTTTTGCACTTCTAAGTCATTTTAAGTAGGGGTTTGGCCGTTTCTAACCCAGTTCTGCCCAATTCTAACCCATTTGAAGCCATTTTTGGCTCTGTCTCGATAATTTTTTGCCCTTTCTGTCTTCATTTTTTTCCCAAGTTCTAATCCATTTTGCCATTTCTAAACTGTTTTAAGCCAATGCTTGCCTTTTCTGACCCATTTTTGTGCATTTCTAACCCGTTTTCAGCCATTTTTACCCACTTCTAACCTGCCAGAAACCGCCTTTGGCCATTTCTCCCCCTTTTATATTTTGCACATTTTTATAACCCTTGAAAGCCATTTTTGGCTATTGTCTCAATAATTTTTCTCCTTTCTGGCTCGTTTTTTCCCCACTTCTATCCATTCTTGCCTATTTCTAAAACCGTTTGAAGCCAATGTTTGCCTTATCCGAACCATTTTTGCCCCTTTCTAACCTGTCTGAAGCAGTTTGGTCTATTTCTTGGCCCATATTCTGGCCACATCTATCCTGTTTACAGCCCTATTTGGTCATTTTCTAACATAAGTTTGCCATCTCAACCCCTTAATGCAAATTTTTGTCTATTTCTAGACCAAGTTGGGGGGCTTTTCTATCCCGTTTTTGCTCATTTCTAAGCCTTTTTAAGCCCTTTTTTCCCTTTTCTTACTCGTTTGTGCCCCATTTCTCACCTGTTTTCAGCCCTGTTTGCCCATTTCTAACCAGATTTAAAACTACCTTTGGCCATTGCTAACCATTTTACCCACTTCTAACCTGTCCGAAAACCATTTTTGTCCATTGCTGAAGTCATTTGAGAGCCTTTTTATTTTCCTTTTCTAAAGCTTTTTTTGTCAATTTCTAACCCTTTTTAAGCCTTTTTTTGTCTCCCCCCCCCCACCCTTTGCTAGTAATTTTGGCCCATTTTTCCCTGTTTTCAGCCATTTTGAGAAATTTCTAACCTAGTTTTGCCCTTTCTAAACCCGTTTGAAGCCATTTTTGGCAATTTTCTAAAACATTTTTGGCCATTTCTATCCTTACGTTTGCCCTTTTAAAACTCATTTTAAATCCAGTTTTGGCCCATTTCTACTCATATATTTGCCAAGTGTCAAACCCGGGTTTAAGCCATTTGTTTCCTTTTCTCACAAAATTTTTGCTCAATATTCTTTTCTGTTTTCAGCAGGCCGTTTTGGCCAATTTCTAAACTAGTTTGGCCCAATTCTAACCCATTTCCTTGGCCTTTTCGTGCCCATTTCTTTCCCATTCTAAAATGTTTTACCGCCCTTTTTTGCCATTTCTAGCCCCTTTTTTCTGCGCATTTCTAACCCGCTTGAAGCAATTTTTGGCCATTTTCTAACCTTTTTTATGCCACTTTTGGATATTTCAAAGCCACATTTTGCCCGCGCTACCCCATTTTTTTTTTGCAACTTCTAAGTCATTTTAAGTAGGTTTTGGCCGTTTCTAACCCAGTTCTGCCCAATTCTAACCCATTTGAAGCCATTTTTGGCTCTGTCTCGATAATTTTTGCCCTTTCTGTCTCATTTTTTTTTTTTCTAATCCATTTTTGCCATTTCTAAACTGTTTTAAGCCAATGCTTGCCTTTTCTGACCCATTTTTGTGCATTTCTAACCCGTTTTCAGCCATTTTTACCCACTTCTAACCTGCCAGAAACCGCCTTTGGCCATTTCTCCCCCTTTTATTTTTGCACATTTCTAACCCCTTGAAAGCCATTTTTGGCTATGTCTCAATAATTTTTCTCCTTTCTGGCTCGTTTTTTCCCCACTTCTAATCCATTCTTGCCTATTTCTAACCCCTTGAAAGCCAATGTTGCCTTATCCGACACATTTTTGCCCCTTTCTAACCTGTCTGAAAGCCAGTTTGGTCTATTTCTTGCCATTTCTGGCCACATCTATCCTGTTTACAGCCCTATTTGGTCATTTCTAACAATAAGTTTGCCATCTTCATAACCCCTTTAATGCAATTTTTGTCTATTTCTAGACCAATTTGGGGCCGTTCTATCCACGTTTTGGCTCATTTCTAAGCCTTTTTAAGCCACTTTTTCCCTTTTCTTTACTCGTTTTTTCGCCCATTTCTCACCTGTTTTCAGCCCTTTTTGCCCATTTCTAACCAGGATTTAAACTACCTTTGGCCATTGCTAACCCATTTTACCCACTTCTAACCTGGTCCGAAACCATTTTTGTCCATTGCTAAGTCATTTTAAGCCTTTTTATTTTCCTTTTCTAAAGCCTTTTTTGTCAATTTCTAACCCCTTTTTAAGGCTTTTTTTTCGTCCCCCCCCCCCACCCTTTGCTAGTAATTTGTGCCCATTTTTCCCTGTTTTCAGACCATTTTTGGAAATTTCTAACCTAGTTTGCCCTTTTCTAAACCCGTTTTTTGAAGCCATTTTGCAATTTCTAAAACATTTTTGCCATTTCTATCCTACGTTTAGCCCTTTTAAAACTCATTTTAAGCCATTTTGGCCATTTCTATCATATATTTGCCAAGTGTCAACCCGGTTTAAAGCCATTTTGTTTCCTTTTCTCACAAATTTTTGCTCATTTCTTTCTGTTTTCAGCCGTTTTGGGCCATTTCTAAACTAGTTTGGCCCAATTCTAACCATTTCTTGGCCTTTTCGTGCACCATTTCTTTCCCATTTCTAAAATGTTTTTACGCCTTTTTTGCCATTTCTAGCCCCTTTTTTGCGCATTTCTAACCCGCTTGAAGCAATTTTTGGCCATTTCTAACCTTTTTATGGCCACTTTTGGCTATTTCAAAGCCACATTTTGCCACTCGCTAACCCATTTTTTTTTTTGCACTTCTAAGTCATTTTAAGTAGGTTTTGGCCGTTTTCTAACCCAAGTTCTGCCCAATTCTAACCCATTTGAAGCCATTTTTGGCTCTGTCTCGATAATTTTTGCCCTTTCTGTCTCATTTTTTTTTTTCTAATCCATTTTTGCCCATTTCTAAACTGTATTTTTAAGCAATGCTTGCCTTTTCTGACCCATTTTTGTGCATTTCTAACCCGTTTTCAGCCATTTTTACCCACTTCTAACCTGCCAAGAAACCGCCTTTGGCCATTTCTCCCCCTTTTATTTTTGCACATTTCTAACCCCTTCAAGCCATTTTTGGCTATGTCTCAATAATTTTTCTCCTTTCTGGCTCGTTTTTTTCCCCAACTTCTAATCCATTCTGGCCTATTTTCTAAACCGTTTGAAGCCAATTTTTGCCTTATCCGAACCATTTTTGCCCCTTCTAACCTGTCTGAAGCCAGTTTGGTCTATTTCTTGCCCATTTCTGGCCACAATCTATCCTGTTTACAGCCCCTATTTGGTCATTTTCTGCTAACATAAGTTTTGCCATCTCAACCCCTTTATCATGCAATTTTGTCTATTTCTAGACCAATTTGGGGCTTTTTCCTATCCCGTTTTGCTCATTTCTAAGCTTTATTAAGCCACTTTTTCCTTTTCTTACTCGTTTTTGCCATTTCTCACCTGTTTTCAGCCCTTTTTGCCCATTTCATAACCAGATTTAAACTACCTTTGGCCATTGCTAACCCATTTTTACCCACCTTCTAACCTGTCGAAAACCATTTTTGTCCATTGCTAGAGTCATTTAAGCCTTGTTTAATTTTCCTTTTCTAAAGCATTTTTTTGTCCAATTTCTAACCCTTATTTAAGGCCTTAGTATTTTTTCTCTCCCCCCCCACCCTTTGCTAGTAATTTTGGCCCATTTTTTTCCATGTTTTCAACCATTTTTGGGAAATTTCTAACCTAGTTTTGCCCTTTTCTAAACCCGTTTGAAGCCATTTTTGGCAATTTCTAAAACATTTTTTGCCATTTCTATCCTACGTTTGCCCTTTTAAAAACTCATTTTAAGCCAGTTTTGGGCCATTTCTATCATATATTTGCCAAGTGGTCAACCGTTTTAAGCCATTTGTTTCACTTTTCTCACAAATTTTTGCTCATTTCTTTTCTGTTTTCAGCCGTTTTTTGGCCATTTCTAAAACTAGTTTGGCCCAATTCTAACCCATTTCTTGGCCTTTTCGTGCCCATTTCTTTCCCATTTCTAAAATGTTTTACGCCCTTTTTTGCCACTTTCTAGCCCCTTTTTTGCGCATTTTCTAACCCGCTTGAAGCAATTTTTGGCCATTTCTAACCTTTTTTAATGCCACTTTTGGCTATTTCAAAGCCACATTTTGCCCTCGCTAACCCATTTTTTTTTTTGCACTTCTAAGTCATTTTTAAGTAGGTTTTGGCCGTTTCTAACCCATTTCCTGCCCAATTCTAACCCATTTGAAGCCATTTTTGGCTCTGTCTCGATAATTTTTGCCCTTTCTGTCCTCATTTTTTTTTTCTAATCCATTTTTTTGGCCATTTCCTAAAAAACTGTTTAGAAAAGCCAATGCTTGCCTTTTCTGACCCAATTTGATGTGCATTTCTCACACACCGTTTTCAGCCATTTTATACGGCCACTTCTAACCTGGCCAGAAACCGCCTTTGGCCATATTTCTCTCCCCTTTTATTTTTGGCACATTTCTTAACCCCTTGACAAAGCCATTTTTGGCTATGTCCTTCATATAAGTTTTTCTCCTTTTCTGGCTCGTTGTTTCCCGCACTTCCTAATCCATTCTTGCCTATTTCTAAACGCGTTTGAAGCAAATGTGTGCCTTATCCGAAAACATTTTTGCCCTTTCTAACCTTGTCTGAAGCCAGTTTGGTCTATTTCTTGCCCATTTCTGGCCACATCTATCCTGTTTACAGCCCTATTTGGTCATTTCTAACATAAGTTTGCCATCTCAACCCCTTTAATGCAATTTTTGTCTATTTCTAGACCAATTTGGGGCTTTTCTATCCCGTTTTGCTCATTTCTAAGCCTTTTTAAGCCACTTTTTCCCTTTTCTTACTCGTTTTTGCCCATTTCTCACCTGTTTTCAGCCCTTTTTGCCCATTTCTAACCAGATTAAACTACCTTTGGCCATTGCTAACCCATTTTTACCCACTTCTAACCTGTCCGAAACCATTTTTGTCCATTGCTAAGTCATTTTAAGCCTTTTTATTTTCCTTTTCTAAAGCTTTTTTTGTCAATTTCTAACCCTTTTTAAGCCTTTTTTTTCTCCCCCCCCACCCTTTGCTAGTAATTTTGGCCCATTTTTCCCTGTTTTCAGCCATTTTTGGAAATTTCTAACCTAGTTTTGCCCTTTTCTAAACCCGTTTGAAGCCATTTTTGGCAATTTCTAAAACATTTTTGCCATTTCTCTATCCTACGTTTGCCCTTTTAAAACTCATTTTAAGCCAGTTTTGGCCATTTCTATCATATATTTGCCAAGTGTCAACCCGGTTTAAGCCATTTGTTTCCTTTTCTCTTTTTGCTTTTTTTTTTTTTTTTGTTTTTTTTTTTTTTTTTTTTTTTTTTTTTTATTTTTTTTTTTTATTTTGTTTTTTATTTTTTTTATTTTTTTTTTTTTTTATTTTTATTTTTATTTTATTTTTTTTTTTTTTTTTTTTTTTTTTTTTTTCTTTTTTTTTTTTTTTTTTTTTTTATTTTTTTTGCCCTTTTTTCATTTTTTTTTTTTTTCTATTTTTTTTGCCATTTCTAAATTTTTTTTTTTTTTTTTATTTTTTTTTCGATTTTTTTTTTTTATTTTTTTTTTTTTTTTTTTTTTTTTGCTTTTTTGTTTTTTTTTTGTTTTCTATTTTTTTTTTTTTTTTGGCTCGTTTTTTTTTTTTTTTTTTTTTTTTTTTTTTTTTTTTTTCTAACCTTTTTTTTTTTTGTTTTTTTTTTTTTTTTTTTTTTTTTTTTTTTTTTTTTTTTTTTTTTTCTATTTTTTTGTTTTATTTCTTTGTCTTTTTTTTTTGCCATTTTTTATTTTTTTTTTTTTTTTTTTTTTTGTTTTGTTTTTTTTTTTTTTTTTTTTTTTTTTTTTTTTTTTTTTTTTTTTTTTTTTTTTTTTTTTTTGCTTTTTTTTTTTTCTATTTTTTATTTTTTTTTTTTTTTTTTTTTTTTTTGTTTTTATTTTGTTTTTTTTTTTTTTTTTTTTTTTTTTTTTTTTTTTTTTTATTATTTTTTTTATTTTTTTTTTTTTTTTTGTTTTTTGTTTTTTTTTTTTCTCACAAATTTTTGCTCATTTCTTTTCTGTTTTCAGCCGTTTTTGGCCATTTCTAAACTAGTTTGGCCCAATTCTAACCCATTTCTTGGCCTTTTCGTGCCCATTTCTTTCCCATTTCTAAAATGTTTTACGCCTTTTTTGCCATTTCTAGCCCCTTTTTGGCGCATTTCTAACCCGCTTGAAGCAATTTTTGGCCATTTCTAACCTTTTTTATGCCACTTTTGGCTATTTCAAAGCCACATTTTGCCCTCGCTAACCCATTTTTTTTTGCACTTCTAAGTCATTTTAAGTAGGTTTTGGCCGTGTTCTAACCCAGGTTCTGCCCAATTCTAACCCATTTGAAGCCATTTTTGGCTTCTGTCTCGATAATTTGTGCCCTTTCCTGTCTCATTTTTTTTTTACCAGTAATACCAATTTTTGTGCCATTTCTAAAACTGTTTTTAAGCCAATGCTTTGCCTTTTCTGACCCATTTTTTGTGCATTTCTAACCCTGTTTTCCAGCCATTTTTACCCACTTCTAACCTGCCAGAAAACCGCCTTTGGCCATTTCTCCCCCTTTTATTTTTGCACATTTCTAACCCCTTGAAAGCCATTTTTGGCTATGTCTCAATAATTTTTCTCCTTTCTGGCTCGTTTTTTTCCCCACTTCTAATCCATTCTTGCCTATTCTAAACCGTTTGAAGCCAGATGTTTTGCCTTATCCGAACCATTTTTGCCTCATTTCTAACCTGTCTGAAGGCCAGTTTGGTCTATTTCTTGCCCATTTCTGGCCACATCTATCCTGTTTACAGCCCCTATTTGGTCATTTCTAACATAAGTTTGCCCATCTCTAACCCCTTTAATGCAATTTTTTGTCTATTTCTAGACCAATTTGGGGCTTTTCTATCCGTTTTGCTCATTTCTAAGCCTTTTTAAGCCACTTTTTTCCCTTTTCTTACTCGTTTTTTGCCCATTTCTCACCTGTTTTCAGCCCTTTTTGGCCCATTTCTAACCAGATTTAAACTACCTTTGGCCATTGCTAACCCATTTTTACCCACTTCTAACCTGTCCGAAACCATTTTTGCCCATTGCTAAGTCATTTTAAGCCTTTTTATTTTCCTTTTCTAAAGCATTTTTTTGTCAATTTCTAACCTTTTAAGGCTTTTTTTTTCTCCCCCCCCACCCTTTGCTAGTAATTTTGGCCCATTTTTCCCTGTTTTCAGCCATTTTTGGAAATTTCTAACCTAGTTTTGCCCTTTTCTAAACCCGGTTGAAAGCCATTTTTGGCAATTTCTAAAACATTTTTGCCATTTCTATCCTACGTTTGCCTTTTAAAACTCATTTAAGCCAGTTTTGCCATTTCTATCATATATTTGCCAAGTGTCAACCCGGTTTAAGCCATTGTTTCCTTTTCTCACAAATTTTTTGCTCATTTCTTTTCTGTTTTCAGCCAGTTTTTTGGCCATTTCTAAACTAGTTTGGCCCAATTCTAACCCATTTCTTGGCCTTTTCGGGCCCATTTTTTCCCATTTCTAAAATGTTTTACGCCTTTTTTGCCATTTCTAGCCCCTTTTTGGCGCATTTCTAACCCGCTTGAAGCAATTTTTGGCCATTTCTAACTTTTTTATGCCACTTTTGGCTATTTCAAAGCCACATTTTGCCCTCGCTAACCCATTTTTTTTGCACTTCTAAGTCATTTTAAGGTAGGTTTTGGCCGTTTCTAACCCAGTTCTGCCCAATTCTAACCCATTTGAAGCCATTTTTGGCTCTGTCTGATAATTTTTGCCCTTCTGTCTCATTTTTTTCCCAGTTCTAATCCATTTTTTGCCATTTCTAAACTGTTTTTAAGCCAATGCTTGCCTTTTCTGACCCATTTTTGTGCATTTCTAAACCGGTTTTCAGCCATTTTTACCCACTTCTAACTGCCAGAAACCGACCTTTGGCCATTTCTCCCCCTTTTATTTTTGCAACATTTCTAACCCCTGAACGAAGCCATTTTTGGCTATGTCTCAATAATTTTCTCCTTTCTGGCTCTTTTTTTCCCCACTTCTAATCCAATTCTTTGCCTATTTCTAAACCGTTTGAAGCCAAGTGTTTGCCTTATCCGAACCATTTTTGCCCTTTCTAACCTGTCTGAAGCCAGTTTGGTCTATTTCTTGCCATTTCTGGCCACATCTATCCTGTTTTACAGCCCTATTTGGTCATTTCTAACATAAGTTTGCCATCTCTAACCCCTTTAATGCAATTTTCGTCTATTTCTAGACCAATTTGGGGCTTTTCTATCCGTTTTGCTCAGTTTCTAAGCTTTTTAAGCCACTTTTTTCCTTTTCTTACTCGTTTTTGCCCATTTCTCACCTGTTTCAGCCCTTTTTGCCCATTTCTAACCAGATTTAAACTACCTTTGGCCATTGCTAACCCATTTTTACCCACTTCTAACCTGTCCGAAACCATTTTTGCCCATTGCTAAGTCATTTTAAGCCTTTTTATTTTCCTTTTCTAAAGCATTTTTTGTCAATTTCTAACCCTTTTTAAGCCTTTTTTTTCTCCCCCCCACCCTTTGCTAGTAATTTTGGCCCATTTTTCCCCTGTTTTCAGCCATTTTTGGAAATTTCTAACCTAGTTTTGCCCTTTTCTAAACCCGTTTGAAGCCATTTTGGCAATTTCTAAAACATTTTTGCCATTTCTATCCTACGTTTGCCCTTTTAAAACTCATTTTAAGCCAGTTTTGGCCATTTCTATCATATATTTGCCAAGTGTCAACCCGGTTTAAGCCATTTGTTTCCTTTTCTCACAAATTTTTGCTCATTTCTTTTCTGTTTTCAGCCATTTTTGGCCATTCTAAACTAGTTTGGCCCAATTCTAACCCATTTCTTGGCCTTTTCGGGCCCATTTTTTCCCATTTCTAAAATGTTTTACGCCTTTTTTGCCATTTCTAGCCCCTTTTTGCGCATTTCTAACCCGCTTGAAGCAATTTTTGGCCATTTCTAACTTTTTATGCCACTTTTGGCTATTTCAAAGCCACATTTTGCCCTCGCTAACCCATTTTTTTTTGCACTTCTAAGTCATTTTAAGTAGGTTTTGGCCGTTTCTAACCCAGTTCTGCCCAATTCTAACCCATTTGAAGCCATTTTTGGCTCTGTCTCGATAATTTTTGCCCTTTCTGTCTCATTTTTTCCCAGTTCTAATCCATTTTTGCCATTTCTAAACTGTTTTAAGCCAATGCTTGCCTTTTCTGACCCATTTTTGTGCATTTCTAACCCGTTTTCAGCCATTTTTACCCACTTCTAACCTGCCAGAAACCGCCTTTGGCCATTTCTCCCCCTTTTATTTTTGCACATTTCTAACCCCTTGAAAGCCATTTTTGGCTATGTCTCAATAATTTTTCTCCTTTCTGGCTCGTTTTTTCCCCACTTCTAATCCATTCTTGCCTATTTCTAAACCGTTTGAAGCCAGTGTTTGCCTTATCCGAACCATTTTTGCCCCTTTCTAACCTGTCTGAGGCCAGTTTGGTCTATTTCTTGCCCATTTCTGGCCACATCTATCCTGTTTACAGCCCTATTTGGTCATTTCTAGCATAAGTTTGCCATCTCTAACCCGTTTAATGCAATTTTCGTCTATTTCTAGACCAATTTGGGGCTTTTCTATCCCGTTTTGCTCATTTCTAAGCCTTTTTAAGCCACTTTTTTCCTTTTCTTACTCGTTTTTGCCCATTTCTCACCTGTTTTCAGCCCTTTTTGCCCATTTCTAACCAGATTTAAACTACCTTTGGCCATTGCTAACCCATTTTTACCCACTTCTAACCTGTCCGAAACCATTTTTGCCCATTGCTAAGTCATTTTAAGCCTTTTTATTTTCCTTTTCTAAAGCATTTTTTGTCAATTTCTAAGCCTTTTTAAGGCTTTTTTTTCTCCCCCCCCACCCTTTGCTAGTAATTTTGGCCCATTTTTCCCTGTTTTCAGCCATTTTTGGAAATTTCTAACCTAGTTTTGCCCTTTTCTAAAACCCGTTTGAAGCCATTTTTGGCAATTTCTAAAACATTTTGCCATTTCTATCCTACGTTTGCCCTTTTAAAACTCATTTTAAGCCAGTTTTGGCCATTTCTATCATATATTTGCCAAGTGTCAACCCGGTTTAAGCCATTTGTTTCCTTTTCTCACAAATTTTTGCTCATTTCTTTTCTGTTTTCAGCCATTTTTGGCCATTTCTAAACTAGTTTGGCCCAATTCTAACCCAGTTTCTTGGCCTTTTCGGGCCCATTTCTTTTCCCATTTCTAAAATGTTTTACGCCTTTTTGCCATTTCTAGCCCCTTTTTGGCGCATTTCTAACCCGCTTGAAGCAATTTTTGGCCATTTCTAACTTTTTATGCCACTTTTGGCTATTTCAAAGCCACATTTTGCCCTCGCTAACCCATTTTTTTTTGCACTTCTAAGTCATTTTAAGTAGGTTTTGGCCGTTTCTAACCCAGTTCTGCCCAATTCTAACCCATTTGAAGCCATTTTTGGCTCTGTCTCGATAATTTTTGCCCTTTCTGTCTCATTTTTTTCCCAGTTCTAATCCATTTTTGCCATTTCTAAACTGTTTTAAGCCAATGCTTGCCTTTTCTGACCCATTTTTGTGCATTTCTAACCCGTTTTCAGCCATTTTTACCCACTTCTAACCTGCCAGAAACCGCCTTTGGCCATTTCTCCCCCTTTTATTTTTGCACATTTCTAACCCCTTGAAAGCCATTTTTGGCTATGTCTCAATAATTTTTCTCCTTTCTGGCTCGTTTTTTCCCCACTTCTAATCCATTCTTGCCTATTTCTAAACCGTTTGAAGCCAGTGTTTGCCTTATCCGAACCATTTTTGCCCCTTTCTAACCTGTCTGAGGCCAGTTTGGTCTATTTCTTGCCCATTTCTGGCCACATCTATCCTGTTTACAGCCCTATTTGGTCATTTCTAACATAAGTTTGCCATCTCTAACCCCTTTAATGCAATTTTCGTCTATTTCTAGACCAATTTGGGGCTTTTCTATCCCGTTTTGCTCATTTCTAAGCCTTTTTAAGCCACTTTTTTTCCTTTTCTTACTCGTTTTTGCCCATTTCTCACCTGTTTTCAGCCCTTTTTGCCCATTTCTAACCAGATTTAAACTACCTTTGGCCATTGCTAACCCATTTTTACCCACTTCTAACCTGTCCGAAACCATTTTTGCCCATTGCTAAGTCATTTTAAGCCTTTTATTTTCCTTTTCTAAAGCATTTTTTGTCAATTTCTAAGCCTTTTTTAAGGCTTTTTTTTTCTCCCCCCCCACCCTTTGCTAGTAATTTTGGCCCATTTTCCCCTGTTTTCAGCCATTTTTGGAAATTTCTAACCTAGTTTTGCCCTTTTCTAAACCCGTTTGAAGCCATTTTTGGCAATTTCTAAAACATTTTTGCCATTTCTATCCTACGTTTGCCCTTTTAAAAACTCATTTTAAGCCAGTTTTGGCCATTTCTATCATATATTTGCCAAGTGTCAACCCGGTTTAAGCCATTTGTTTCCTTTTCTCACAAATTTTTGCTCATTTCTTTTCTGTTTTCAGCCATTTTTGGCCATTTCTAAACTAGTTTGGCCCAATTCTAACCCGTTTCTTGGCCTTTTCGGGCCCATTTTTTTCCCATTTCTAAAATGTTTTACGCCTTTTTTGCCATTTCTAGCCCCTTTTTGGCGCATTTCTAACCCGCTTGAAGCAATTTTTGGCCATTTCTAACTTTTTTATGCCACTTTTGGCTATTTCAAAGCCACATTTTGCCCTCGCTAACCCATTTTTTTTTTGCACTTCTAAGTCATTTTAAGTAGGTTTTGGCCGTTTCTAACCCAGTTCTGCCCAATTCTAACCCATTTGAAGCCATTTTTGGCTCTGTCTCGATAATTTTTGCCCTTTCTGTCTCATTTTTTTCCCAGTTCTAATCCATTTTTGCCATTTCTAAACTGTTTTAAGCCAATGCTTGCCTTTTCTGACCCATTTTTGTGCATTTCTAACCCGTTTTCAGCCATTTTTACCCACTTCTAACCTGCCAGAAACCGCCTTTGGGCATTTCTCCCCCTTTTATTTTTGCACATTTCTAACCCCTTGAAAGCCATTTTTGGCTATGTCTCAATAATTTTTCTCCTTTCTGGCTCGTTTTTTCCCCACTTCTAATCCATTCTTGCCTATTTCTAAACCGTTTGAAGCCAGTGTTTGCCTTATCCGAACCATTTTTGCCCCTTTCTAACCTGTCTGAGGCCAGTTTGGTCTATTTCTTGCCCATTTCTGGCCACATCTATCCTGTTTACAGCCCTATTTGGTCATTTCTAGCATAAGTTTGCCATCTCTAACCCCTTTAATGCAATTTTCGTCTATTTCTAGACCAATTTGGGGCTTTTCTATCCCGTTTTGCTCATTTCTAAGCCTTTTTAAGCCACTTTTTTTCCTTTTCTTACTCGTTTTTTGCCCATTTCTCACCTGTTTTCAGCCCTTTTTGCCCATTTCTAACCAGATTTAAACTACCTTTGGCCATTGCTAACCCATTTTTACCCACTTCTAACCTGTCCGAAACCATTTTTGCCCATTGCTAAGTCATTTTAAGCCTTTTTATTTTCCTTTTCTAAAGCATTTTTTGTCAATTTCTAAGCCTTTTTTAAGGCTTTTTTTTTCTCCCCCCCCCACCCTTTGCTAGTACTTTTGGCCCATTTTTCCCCTGTTTTCAGCCATTTTTGGAAATTTCTAACCTAGTTTTGCCCTTTTCTAAACCCGTTTGAAGCCATTTTTGGCAATTTCTAAAACATTTTTGCCATTTCTATCCTACGTTTGCCCTTTTAAAACTCATTTTAAGCCAGTTTTGGCCATTTCTATCATATATTTGCCAAGTGTCAACCCGGTTTTAAGCCATTTGTTTCCTTTTCTCACAAATTTTTGCTCATTTCTTTTCTGTTTTCAGCCATTTTTGGCCATTTCTAAACTAGTTTGGCCCAATTCTAACCCATTTCTTGGCCTTTTCGGGCCCATTTTTTTCCCATTTCTAAAATGTTTTACGCCTTTTTTGCCATTTCTAGCCCCTTTTTTTGCGCATTTCTAACCCGCTTGAAGCAATTTTTGGCCATTTCTAACTTTTTTATGCCACTTTTGGCTATTTCAAAGCCACATTTTGCCCTCGCTAACCCATTTTTTTTTTGCACTTCTAAGTCATTTTAAGTAGGTTTTGGCCGTTTCTAACCCAGTTCTGCCCAATTCTAACCCATTTGAAGCCATTTTTGGCTCTGTCTCGATAATTTTTGCCCTTTCTGTCTCATTTTTTTCCCAGTTCTAATCCATTTTTGCCATTTCTAAACTGTTTTAAGCCAATGCTTGCCTTTTCTGACCCATTTTTGTGCATTTCTAACCCGTTTTCAGCCATTTTTACCCACTTCTAACCTGCCAGAAACCGCCTTTGGGCCATTTCTCCCCCTTTTATTTTTGCACATTTCTAACCCCTTGAAAGCCATTTTTGGCTATGTCTCAATAATTTTTCTCCTTTCTGGCTCGTTTTTTCCCCACTTCTAATCCATTCTTGCCTATTTCTAAACCGTTTGAAGCCAGTGTTTGCCTTATCCGAACCATTTTTTGCCCCTTTCTAACCTGTCTGAGGCCAGTTTGGTCTATTTCTAGCCCATTTCTGGCCACATCTATCCTGTTTACAGCCCTATTTGGTCATTTCTAACATAAGTTTGCCATCTCTAACCCCTTTAATGCAATTTTCGTCTATTTCTAGACCAATTTGGGGCTTTTCTATCCCGTTTTGCTCATTTCTAAGCCTTTTTAAGCCACTTTTTTCCTTTTCTTACTCGTTTTTTGCCCATTTCTCACCTGTTTTCAGCCCTTTTTGCCCATTTCTAACCAGATTTAAACTACCTTTGGCCATTGCTAACCCATTTTTACCCACTTCTAACCTGTCCGAAACCATTTTTGCCCATTGCTAAGTCATTTTAAGCCTTTTTATTTTCCTTTTCTAAAGCATTTTTTGTCAATTTCTAAGCCCTTTTTAAGGCTTTTTTTTTCTCCCCCCCCACCCTTTGCTAGTAATTTTGGCCCATTTTCCCCTGTTTTCAGCCATTTTTGGAAATTTCTAACCTAGTTTTGCCCTTTTCTAAACCCGTTTGAAGCCATTTTTGGCAATTTCTAAAACATTTTTGCCATTTCTATCCTACGTTTGCCCTTTTAAAACTCATTTTAAGCCAGTTTTGGCCATTTCTATCATATATTTGCCAAGTGTCAACCCGGTTTAAGCCATTTGTTTCCTTTTCTCACAAATTTTTGCTCATTTCTTTTCTGTTTTCAGCCATTTTTGGCCATTTCTAAACTAGTTTGGCCCAATTCTAACCCGTTTCTTGGCCTTTTCGGGCCCATTTTTTTCCCATTTCTAAAATGTTTTACGCCTTTTTTGCCATTTCTAGCCCCTTTTTGGCGCATTTCTAACCCGCTTGAAGCAATTTTTGGCCATTTCTAACTTTTTTATGCCACTTTTGGCTATTTCAAAGCCACATTTTGCCCTCGCTAACCCATTTTTTTTTTGCACTTCTAAGTCATTTTAAGTAGGTTTTGGCCGTTTCTAACCCAGTTCTGCCCAATTCTAACCCATTTGAAGCCATTTTTGGCTCTGTCTCGATAATTTTTGCCCTTTCTGTCTCATTTTTTTCCCAGTTCTAATCCATTTTTGCCATTTCTAAACTGTTTTAAGCCAATGCTTGCCTTTTCTGACCCATTTTTGTGCATTTCTAACCCGTTTTCAGCCATTTTTACCCACTTCTAACCTGCCAGAAACCGCCTTTGGGCATTTCTCCCCCTTTTATTTTTGCACATTTCTAACCCCTTGAAAGCCATTTTTGGCTATGTCTCAATAATTTTTCTCCTTTCTGGCTCGTTTTTTCCCCACTTCTAATCCATTCTTGCCTATTTCTAAACCGTTTGAAGCCGGTGTTTGCCTTATCCGAACGATTTTTGCCCCTTTCTAACCTGTCTGAGGCCAGTTTGGTCTATTTCTTGCCCATTTCTGGCCACATCTCTCCTGTTTACAGCCCTATTTGGTCATTTCTAACATAAGTTTGCCATCTCTAACCCCTTTAATGCAATTTTCGTCTATTTCTAGACCAATTTGGGGCTTTTCTATCCCGTTTTGCTCATTTCTAAGCCTTTTTAAGCCACTTTTTTTCCTTTTCTTACTCGTTTTTGCCCATTTCTCACCTGTTTTCAGCCCTTTTTGCCCATTTCTAACCAGATTTAAACTACCTTTGGCCATTGCTAACCCATTTTTACCCACTTCTAACCTGTCCGAAACCATTTTTGCCCATTGCTAAGTCATTTTAAGCCTTTTTATTTTCCTTTTCTAAAGCATTTTTTGTCAATTTCTAACCCTTTTTAAGGCTTTTTTTTTCTCCCCCCCCACCCTTTGCTAGTAATTTTGGCCCATTTTCCCCTGTTTTCAGCCATTTTTGGAAATTTCTAACCTAGTTTTGCCCTTTTCTAAACCCGTTTGAAGCCATTTTTGGCAATTTCTAAAACATTTTTGCCATTTCTATCCTACGTTTGCCCTTTTAAAACTCATTTTAAGCCAGTTTTGGCCATTTCTATCATATATTTGCCAAGTGTCAACCCGGTTTAAGCCATTTGTTTCCTTTTCTCACAAATTTTTGCTCATTTCTTTTCTGTTTTCAGCCATTTTTGGCCATTTCTAAACTAGTTTGGCCCAATTCTAACCCGTTTCTTGGCCTTTTCGGGCCCATTTTTTTCCCATTTCTAAAATGTTTTACGCCTTTTTTGCCATTTCTAGCCCCTTTTTGGCGCATTTCTAACCCGCTTGAAGCAATTTTTGGCCATTTCTAACTTTTTTATGCCACTTTTGGCTATTTCAAAGCCACATTTTGCCCTCGCTAACCCATTTTTTTTTTGCACTTCTAAGTCATTTTAAGTAGGTTTTGGCCGTTTCTAACCCAGTTCTGCCCAATTCTAACCCATTTGAAGCCATTTTTGGCTCTGTCTCGATAATTTTTGCCCTTTCTGTCTCATTTTTTTTCCCAGTTCTAATCCATTTTTGCCATTTCTAAACTGTTTTAAGCCAATGCTTGCCTTTTCTGACCCATTTTTGTGCATTTCTAACCCGTTTTCAGCCATTTTTACCCACTTCTAACCTGCCAGAAACCGCCTTTGGCATTTCTCCCCCTTTTATTTTTGCACATTTCTAACCCCTTGAAAGCCATTTTTGGCTATGTCTCAATAATTTTTCTCCTTTCTGGCTCGTTTTTTCCCCACTTCTAATCCATTCTTGCCTATTTCTAAACCGTTTGAAGCCAGTGTTTGCCTTATCCGAACCATTTTTGCCCCTTTCTAACCTGTCTGAGGCCAGTTTGGTCTATTTCTAGCCCATTTCTGGCCACATCTATCCTGTTTACAGCCCTATTTGGTCATTTCTAACATAAGTTTGCCATCTCTAACCCCTTTAATGCAATTTTCGTCTATTTCTAGACCAATTTGGGGCTTTTCTATCCCGTTTTGCTCATTTCTAAGCCTTTTTTAAGCCACTTTTTTCCTTTTCTTACTCGTTTTTGCCCATTTCTCACCTGTTTTCAGCCCTTTTTTGCCCATTTCTAACCAGATTTAAACTACCTTTGGCCATTGCTAACCCATTTTTACCCACTTCTAACCTGTCCGAAACCATTTTTGCCCATTGCTAAGTCATTTTAAGCCTTTTTATTTTCCTTTTCTAAAGCATTTTTTGTCAATTTCTAAGCCTTTTTAAGGCTTTTTTTTTCTCCCCCCCCCACCCTTTGCTAGTAATTTTGGCCCATTTTCCCCTGTTTTCAGCCATTTTTGGAAATTTCTAACCTAGTTTTGCCCTTTTCTAAACCCGTTTGAAGCCATTTTTGGCAATTTCTAAAACATTTTTGCCATTTCTATCCTACGTTTGCCCTTTTAAAACTCATTTTAAGCCAGTTTTGGCCATTTCTATCATATATTTGCCAAGTGTCAACCCGGTTTAAGCCATTTGTTTCCTTTTCTCACAAATTTTTGCTCATTTCTTTCTGTTTTCAGCCATTTTTGGCCATTTCTAAACTAGTTTGGCCCAATTCTAACCCGTTTCTTGGCCTTTTCGGGCCCATTTTTTTTCCCATTTCTAAAATGTTTTACGCCTTTTTTTGCCATTTCTAGCCCCTTTTTGGCGCATTTCTAACCCGCTTGAAGCAATTTTTGGCCATTTCTAACTTTTTTATGCCACTTTTGGCTATTTCAAAGCCACATTTTGCCCTCGCTAACCCATTTTTTTTTTGCACTTCTAAGTCATTTTAAGTAGGTTTTGGCCGTTTCTAACCCAGTTCTGCCCAATTCTAACCCATTTGAAGCCATTTTTGGCTCTGTCTCGATAATTTTTGCCCTTTCTGTCTCATTTTTTTCCCAGTTCTAATCCATTTTTGCCATTTCTAAACTGTTTTAAGCCAATGCTTGCCTTTTCTGACCCATTTTTGTGCATTTCTAACCCGTTTTCAGCCATTTTTACCCACTTCTAACCTGCCAGAAACCGCCTTTGGGCATTTCTCCCCCTTTTATTTTTGCACATTTCTAACCCCTTGAAAGCCATTTTTGGCTATGTCTCAATAATTTTTCTCCTTTCTGGCTCGTTTTTTCCCCACTTCTAATCCATTCTTGCCTATTTCTAAACCGTTTGAAGCCAGTGTTTGCCTTATCCGAACCATTTTTGCCCCTTTCTAACCTGTCTGAGGCCAGTTTGGTCTATTTCTAGCCCATTTCTGGCCACATCTATCCTGTTTACAGCCCTATTTGGTCATTTCTAACATAAGTTTGCCATCTCTAACCCCTTTAATGCAATTTTCGTCTATTTCTAGACCAATTTGGGGCTTTTCTATCCCGTTTTGCTCATTTCTAAGCCTTTTTAAGCCACTTTTTTCCTTTTCTTACTCGTTTTTGCCCATTTCTCACCTGTTTTCAGCCCTTTTTGCCCATTTCTAACCAGATTTAAACTACCTTTGGCCATTGCTAACCCATTTTTACCCACTTCTAACCTGTCCGAAACCATTTTTGCCCATTGCTAAGTCATTTTAAGCCTTTTTATTTTCCTTTTCTAAAGCATTTTTTGTCAATTTCTAAGCCTTTTTAAGGCTTTTTTTTTCTCCCCCCCCACCCTTTGCTAGTAATTTTGGCCCATTTTCCCCTGTTTTCAGCCATTTTTGGAAATTTCTAACCTAGTTTTGCCCTTTTCTAAACCCGTTTGAAGCCATTTTTGGCAATTTCTAAAACATTTTTGCCATTTCTATCCTACGTTTGCCCTTTTAAAACTCATTTTAAGCCAGTTTTGGCCATTTCTATCATATATTTGCCAAGTGTCAACCCGGTTTAAGCCATTTGTTTCCTTTTCTCACAAATTTTTGCTCATTTCTTTTCTGTTTTCAGCCATTTTTGGCCATTTCTAAACTAGTTTGGCCCAATTCTAACCCGTTTCTTGGCCTTTTCGGGCCCATTTTTTTTCCCATTTCTAAAATGTTTTACGCCTTTTTTGCCATTTCTAGCCCCTTTTTGGCGCATTTCTAACCCGCTTGAAGCAATTTTTGGCCATTTCTAACTTTTTTATGCCACTTTTGGCTATTTCAAAGCCACATTTTGCCCTCGCTAACCCATTTTTTTTTTGCACTTCTAAGTCATTTTAAGTAGGTTTTGGCCGTTTCTAACCCAGTTCTGCCCAATTCTAACCCATTTGAAGCCATTTTTGGCTCTGTCTCGATAATTTTTGCCCTTTCTGTCTCATTTTTTTCCCAGTTCTAATCCATTTTTGCCATTTCTAAACTGTTTTAAGCCAATGCTTGCCTTTTCTGACCCATTTTTGTGCATTTCTAACCCGTTTTCAGCCATTTTTACCCACTTCTAACCTGCCAGAAACCGCCTTTGGCCATTTCTCCCCCTTTTATTTTTGCACATTTCTAACCCCTTGAAAGCCATTTTTGGCTATGTCTCAATAATTTTTCTCCTTTCTGGCTCGTTTTTTCCCCACTTCTAATCCATTCTTGCCTATTTCTAAACCGTTTGAAGCCAGTGTTTGCCTTATCCGAACCATTTTTGCCCCTTTCTAACCTGTCTGAGGCCAGTTTGGTCTATTTCTAGCCCATTTCTGGCCACATCTATCCTGTTTACAGCCCTATTTGGTCATTTCTAACATAAGTTTGCCATCTCTAACCCCTTTAATGCAATTTTCGTCTATTTCTAGACCAATTTGGGGCTTTTCTATCCCGTTTTGCTCATTTCTAAGCCTTTTTAAGCCACTTTTTTCCTTTTCTTACTCGTTTTTGCCCATTTCTCACCTGTTTTCAGCCCTTTTTTGCCCATTTCTAACCAGATTTAAACTACCTTTGGCCATTGCTAACCCATTTTTACCCACTTCTAACCTGTCCGAAACCATTTTTGCCCATTGCTAAGTCATTTTAAGCCTTTTTATTTTCCTTTTCTAAAGCATTTTTTGTCAATTTCTAAGCCTTTTTTAAGGCTTTTTTTTTCTCCCCCCCCACCCTTTGCTAGTAATTTTGGCCCATTTTCCCCTGTTTTCAGCCATTTTTGGAAATTTCTAACCTAGTTTTGCCCTTTTCTAAACCCGTTTGAAGCCATTTTTGGCAATTTCTAAAACATTTTTGCCATTTCTATCCTACGTTTGCCCTTTTAAAACTCATTTTAAGCCAGTTTTGGCCATTTCTATCATATATTTGCCAAGTGTCAACCCGGTTTAAGCCATTTGTTTCCTTTTCTCACAAATTTTTGCTCATTTCTTTTCTGTTTTCAGCCATTTTTGGCCATTTCTAAACTAGTTTGGCCCAATTCTAACCCGTTTCTTGGCCTTTTCGGGCCCATTTTTTTCCCATTTCTAAAATGTTTTACGCCTTTTTTGCCATTTCTAGCCCCTTTTTGGCGCATTTCTAACCCGCTTGAAGCAATTTTTGGCCATTTCTAACTTTTTTATGCCACTTTTGGCTATTTCAAAGCCACATTTTGCCCTCGCTAACCCATTTTTTTTTTGCACTTCTAAGTCATTTTAAGTAGGTTTTGGCCGTTTCTAACCCAGTTCTGCCCAATTCTAACCCATTTGAAGCCATTTTTGGCTCTGTCTCGATAATTTTTGCCCTTTCTGTCTCATTTTTTTCCCAGTTCTAATCCATTTTTGCCATTTCTAAACTGTTTTAAGCCAATGCTTGCCTTTTCTGACCCATTTTTGTGCATTTCTAACCCGTTTTCAGCCATTTTTACCCACTTCTAACCTGCCAGAAACCGCCTTTGGCCATTTCTCCCCCTTTTATTTTTGCACATTTCTAACCCCTTGAAAGCCATTTTTGGCTATGTCTCAATAATTTTTCTCCTTTCTGGCTCGTTTTTTCCCCACTTCTAATCCATTCTTGCCTATTTCTAAACCGTTTGAAGCCAGTGTTTGCCTTATCCGAACCATTTTTGCCCCTTTCTAACCTGTCTGAGGCCAGTTTGGTCTATTTCTTGCCCATTTCTGGCCACATCTATCCTGTTTACAGCCCTATTTGGTCATTTCTAACATAAGTTTGCCATCTCTAACCCCTTTAATGCAATTTTCGTCTATTTCTAGACCAATTTGGGGCTTTTCTATCCCGTTTTGCTCATTTCTAAGCCTTTTTAAGCCACTTTTTTCCTTTTCTTACTCGTTTTTGCCCATTTCTCACCTGTTTTCAGCCCTTTTTGCCCATTTCTAACCAGATTTAAACTACCTTTGGCCATTGCTAACCCATTTTTACCCACTTCTAACCTGTCCGAAACCATTTTTGCCCATTGCTAAGTCATTTTAAGCCTTTTTATTTTCCTTTTCTAAAGCATTTTTTGTCAATTTCTAACCCTTTTTAAGGCTTTTTTTTTCTCCCCCCCCACCCTTTGCTAGTAATTTTGGCCCATTTTCCCCTGTTTTCAGCCATTTTTGGAAATTTCTAACCTAGTTTTGCCCTTTTCTAAACCCGTTTGAAGCCATTTTTGGCAATTTCTAAAACATTTTTGCCATTTCTATCCTACGTTTGCCCTTTTAAAACTCATTTTAAGCCAGTTTTGGCCATTTCTATCATATATTTGCCAAGTGTCAACCCGGTTTAAGCCATTTGTTTCCTTTTCTCACAAATTTTTGCTCATTTCTTTTCTGTTTTCAGCCATTTTTGGCCATTTCTAAACTAGTTTGGCCCAATTCTAACCCGTTTCTTGGCCTTTTCGGGCCCATTTTTTTTCCCATTTCTAAAATGTTTTACGCCTTTTTTGCCATTTCTAGCCCCTTTTTGGCGCATTTCTAACCCGCTTGAAGCAATTTTTGGCCATTTCTAACTTTTTTATGCCACTTTTGGCTATTTCAAAGCCACATTTTGCCCTCGCTAACCCATTTTTTTTTTGCACTTCTAAGTCATTTTAAGTAGGTTTTGGCCGTTTCTAACCCAGTTCTGCCCAATTCTAACCCATTTGAAGCCATTTTTGGCTCTGTCTCGATAATTTTTGCCCTTTCTGTCTCATTTTTTTCCCAGTTCTAATCCATTTTTGCCATTTCTAAACTGTTTTAAGCCAATGCTTGCCTTTTCTGACCCATTTTTGTGCATTTCTAACCCGTTTTCAGCCATTTTTACCCACTTCTAACCTGCCAGAAACCGCCTTTGGGCCATTTCTCCCCCTTTTATTTTTGCACATTTCTAACCCCTTGAAAGCCATTTTTGGCTATGTCTCAATAATTTTTCTCCTTTCTGGCTCGTTTTTTCCCCACTTCTAATCCATTCTTGCCTATTTCTAAACCGTTTGAAGCCGGTGTTTGCCTTATCCGAACGATTTTTGCCCCTTTCTAACCTGTCTGAGGCCAGTTTGGTCTATTTCTTGCCCATTTCTGGCCACATCTCTCCTGTTTACAGCCCTATTTGGTCATTTCTAACATAAGTTTGCCATCTCTAACCCCTTTAATGCAATTTTCGTCTATTTCTAGACCAATTTGGGGCTTTTCTATCCCGTTTTGCTCATTTCTAAGCCTTTTTAAGCCACTTTTTTTCCTTTTCTTACTCGTTTTTTGCCCATTTCTCACCTGTTTTCAGCCCTTTTTGCCCATTTCTAACCAGATTTAAACTACCTTTGGCCATTGCTAACCCATTTTTACCCACTTCTAACCTGTCCGAAACCATTTTTGCCCATTGCTAAGTCATTTTAAGCCTTTTTATTTTCCTTTTCTAAAGCATTTTTTGTCAATTTCTAAGCCTTTTTAAGGCTTTTTTTTTCTCCCCCCCCACCCTTTGCTAGTAATTTTGGCCCATTTTCCCCTGTTTTCAGCCATTTTTGGAAATTTCTAACCTAGTTTTGCCCTTTTCTAAACCCGTTTGAAGCCATTTTTGGCAATTTCTAAAACATTTTTGCCATTTCTATCCTACGTTTGCCCTTTTAAAACTCATTTTAAGCCAGTTTTGGCCATTTCTATCATATATTTGCCAAGTGTCAACCCGGTTTAAGCCATTTGTTTCCTTTTCTCACAAATTTTTGCTCATTTCTTTTCTGTTTTCAGCCATTTTTGGCCATTTCTAAACTAGTTTGGCCCAATTCTAACCCGTTTCTTGGCCTTTTCGGGCCCATTTCTTTTCCCATTTCTAAAATGTTTTACGCCTTTTTTGCCATTTCTAGCCCCTTTTTGGCGCATTTCTAACCCGCTTGAAGCAATTTTTGGCCATTTCTAACTTTTTTATGCCACTTTTGGCTATTTCAAAGCCACATTTTGCCCTCGCTAACCCATTTTTTTTTTGCACTTCTAAGTCATTTTAAGTAGGTTTTGGCCGTTTCTAACCCAGTTCTGCCCAATTCTAACCCATTTGAAGCCATTTTTGGCTCTGTCTCGATAATTTTTGCCCTTTCTGTCTCATTTTTTTCCCAGTTCTAATCCATTTTTGCCATTTCTAAACTGTTTTAAGCCAATGCTTGCCTTTTCTGACCCATTTTTGTGCATTTCTAACCCGTTTTCAGCCATTTTTACCCACTTCTAACCTGCCAGAAACCGCCTTTGGCCATTTCTCCCCCTTTTATTTTTGCACATTTCTAACCCCTTGAAAGCCATTTTTGGCTATGTCTCAATAATTTTTCTCCTTTCTGGCTCGTTTTTTCCCCACTTCTAATCCATTCTTGCCTATTTCTAAACCGTTTGAAGCCAGTGTTTGCCTTATCCGAACGATTTTTGCCCCTTTCTAACCTGTCTGAGGCCAGTTTGGTCTATTTCTTAGCCCATTTCTGGCCTCATCTATCCTGTTTACAGCCCTATTTGGTCATTTCTAACATAAGTTTGCCATCTCTAACCCCTTTAATGCAATTTTCGTCTATTTCTAGACCAATTTGGGGCTTTTCTATCCCGTTTTGCTCATTTCTAAGCCTTTTTAAGCCACTTTTTTTCCTTTTCTTACTCGTTTTTGCCCATTTCTCACCTGTTTTCAGCCCTTTTTGCCCA
This sequence comes from Melopsittacus undulatus, assembly GCF_012275295.1. Lineage (NCBI taxonomy): Eukaryota > Metazoa > Chordata > Aves > Psittaciformes > Psittaculidae > Melopsittacus > Melopsittacus undulatus. Next base: position 71,264 of record NW_022994151.1, on the reverse strand, counting down.
TTTCTAACCAGATTTAAACTACCTTTGGCCATTGCTAACCCATTTTTACCCACTTCTAACCTGTCCGAAACCATTTTTGCCCATTGCTAAGTCATTTTAAGCCTTTTTATTTTCCTTTTCTAAAGCATTTTTTGTCAATTTCTAAGCCTTTTTAAGGCTTTTTTTTTCTCCCCCCCCACCCTTTGCTAGTAATTTTGGCCCATTTTCCCCTGTTTTCAGCCATTTTTGGAAATTTCTAACCTAGTTTTGCCCTTTTCTAAACCCGTTTGAAGCCATTTTTGGCAATTTCTAAAACATTTTTGCCATTTCTATCCTACGTTTGCCCTTTTAAAACTCATTTTAAGCCAGTTTTGGCCATTTCTATCATATATTTGCCAAGTGTCAACCCGGTTTAAGCCATTTGTTTCCTTTTCTCACAAATTTTTGCTCATTTCTTTTCTGTTTTCAGCCATTTTTGGCCATTTCTAAACTAGTTTGGCCCAATTCTAACCCGTTTCTTGGCCTTTTCGGGCCCATTTTTTTTCCCATTTCTAAAATGTTTTACGCCTTTTTTGCCATTTCTAGCCCCTTTTTTTGCGCATTTCTAACCCGCTTGAAGCAATTTTTGGCCATTTCTAACTTTTTTATGCCACTTTTGGCTATTTCAAAGCCACATTTTGCCCTCGCTAACCCATTTTTTTTTGCACTTCTAAGTCATTTTAAGTAGGTTTTGGCCGTTTCTAACCCAGTTCTGCCCAATTCTAACCCATTTGAAGCCATTTTTGGCTCTGTCTCGATAATTTTTGCCCTTTCTGTCTCATTTTTTTCCCAGTTCTAATCCATTTTTGCCATTTCTAAACTGTTTTAAGCCAATGCTTGCCTTTTCTGACCCATTTTTGTGCATTTCTAACCCGTTTTCAGCCATTTTTACCCACTTCTAACCTGCCAGAAACCGCCTTTGGCCATTTCTCCCCCTTTTATTTTTGCACATTTCTAACCCCTTGAAAGCCATTTTTGGCTATGTCTCAATAATTTTTCTCCTTTCTGGCTCGTTTTTTCCCCACTTCTAATCCATTCTTGCCTATTTCTAAACCGTTTGAAGCCAGTGTTTGCCTTATCCGAACCATTTTTGCCCCTTTCTAACCTGTCTGAGGCCAGTTTGGTCTATTTCTTAGCCCATTTCTGGCCACATCTATCCTGTTTACAGCCCTATTTGGTCATTTCTAACATAAGTTTGCCATCTCTAACCCCTTTAATGCAATTTTTGTCTATTTCTAGACCAATTTGGGGCTTTTCTATCCCGTTTTGCTCATTTCTAAGCCTTTTTAAGCCACTTTTTTCCTTTTCTTACTCGTTTTTGCCCATTTCTCACCTGTTTTCAGCCCTTTTTGCCCATTTCTAACCAGATTTAAACTACCTTTGGCCATTGCTAACCCATTTTTACCCACTTCTAACCTGTCCGAAACCATTTTTGCCCATTGCTAAGTCATTTTAAGCCTTTTTATTTTCCTTTTCTAAAGCATTTTTTGTCAATTTCTAACCCTTTTTAAGGCTTTTTTTTTCTCCCCCCCCACCCTTTGCTAGTAATTTTGGCCCATTTTTCCCTGTTTTCAGCCATTTTTGGAAATTTCTAACCTAGTTTTGCCCTTTTCTAAACCCGATTGAAGCCATTTTTGGCAATTTCTAAAACATTTTTGCCATTTCTATCCTACGTTTGCCCTTTTAAAACTCATTTTAAGCCAGTTTTGGCCATTTCTATCATATATTTGCCAAGTGTCAACCCGGTTTAAGCCATTTGTTTCCTTTTCTCACAAATTTTTGCTCATTTCTTTTCTGTTTTCAGCCATTTTTGGCCATTTCTAAACTAGTTTGGCCCAATTCTAACCCGTTTCTTGGCCTTTTCGGGCCCATTTTTTTTCCCATTTCTAAAATGTTTTACGCCTTTTTTGCCATTTCTAGCCCCTTTTTTTGCGCATTTCTAACCCGCTTGAAGCAATTTTTGGCCATTTCTAACTTTTTTATGCCACTTTTGGCTATTTCAAAGCCACATTTTGCCCTCGCTAACCCATTTTTTTTTTGCACTTCTAAGTCATTTTAAGTAGGTTTTGGCCGTTTCTAACCCAGTTCTGCCCAATTCTAACCCATTTGAAGCCATTTTTGGCTCTGTCTCGATAATTTTTGCCCTTTCTGTCTCATTTTTTTTCCCAGTTCTAATCCATTTTTGCCATTTCTAAACTGTTTTAAGCCAATGCTTGCCTTTTCTGACCCATTTTTGTGCATTTCTAACCCGTTTTCAGCCATTTTTACCCACTTCTAACCTGCCAGAAACCGCCTTTGGGCCATTTCTCCCCCTTTTATTTTTGCACATTTCTAACCCCTTGAAAGCCATTTTTGGCTTTGTCTCAATAATTTTTCTCCTTTCTGGCTCGTTTTTTCCCCACTTCTAATCCATTCTTGCCTATTTCTAAACCGTTTGAAGCCAGTGTTTGCCTTATCCGAACCATTTTTGCCCCTTTCTAACCTGTCTGAGGCCAGTTTGGTCTATTTCTTGCCCATTTCTGGCCACATCTATCCTGTTTACAGCCCTATTTGGTCATTTCTAACATAAGTTTGCCATCTCTAACCCCTTTAATGCAATTTTCGTCTATTTCTAGACCAATTTGGGGCTTTTCTATCCCGTTTTGCTCATTTCTAAGCCTTTTTAAGCCACTTTTTTCCTTTTCTTACTCGTTTTTGCCCATTTCTCACCTGTTTTCAGCCCTTTTTGCCCATTTCTAACCAGATTTAAACTACCTTTGGCCATTGCTAACCCATTTTTACCCACTTCTAACCTGTCCGAAACCATTTTTGCCCATTGCTAAGTCATTTTAAGCCTTTTTATTTTCCTTTTCTAAAGCATTTTTTGTCAATTTCTAACCCTTTTTAAGGCTTTTTTTTTCTCCCCCCCCACCCTTTGCTAGTAATTTTGGCCCATTTTCCCTGTTTTCAGCCATTTTTGGAAATTTCTAACCTAGTTTTGCCCTTTTCTAAACCCGTTTGAAGCCATTTTTGGCAATTTCTAAAACATTTTTGCCATTTCTATCCTACGTTTGCCCTTTTAAAACTCATTTTAAGCCAGTTTTGGCCATTTCTATCATATATTTGCCAAGTGTCAACCCGGTTTAAGCCATTTGTTTCCTTTTCTCACAAATTTTTGCTCATTTCTTTTCTGTTTTCAGCCATTTTTGGCCATTTCTAAACTAGTTTGGCCCAATTCTAACCCGTTTCTTGGCCTTTTCGGGCCCATTTCTTTTCCCATTTCTAAAATGTTTTACGCCTTTTTTGCCATTTCTAGCCCCTTTTTTTGCGCATTTCTAACCCGCTTGAAGCAATTTTTGGCCATTTCTAACTTTTTTATGCCACTTTTGGCTATTTCAAAGCCACATTTTGCCCTCGCTAACCCATTTTTTTTTTGCACTTCTAAGTCATTTTAAGTAGGTTTTGGCCGTTTCTAACCCAGTTCTGCCCAATTCTAACCCATTTGAAGCCATTTTTGGCTCTGTCTCGATAATTTTTGCCCTTTCTGTCTCATTTTTTTCCCAGTTCTAATCCATTTTTGCCATTTCTAAACTGTTTTAAGCCAATGCTTGCCTTTTCTGACCCATTTTTGTGCATTTCTAACCCGTTTTCAGCCATTTTTACCCACTTCTAACCTGCCAGAAACCGCCTTTGGGCATTTCTCCCCCTTTTATTTTTGCACATTTCTAACCCCTTGAAAGCCATTTTTGGCTATGTCTCAATAATTTTTCTCCTTTCTGGCTCGTTTTTTCCCCACTTCTAATCCATTCTTGCCTATTTCTAAACCGTTTGAAGCCGGTGTTTGCCTTATCCGAACCATTTTTGCCCCTTTCTAACCTGTCTGAGGCCAGTTTTTGTCTATTTCTTAGCCCATTTCTGGCCACATCTATCCTGTTTACAGCCCTATTTGGTCATTTCTAACATAAGTTTGCCATCTCTAACCCCTTTAATGCAATTTTCGTCTATTTCTAGACCAATTTGGGGCTTTTCTATCCCGTTTTGCTCATTTCTAAGCCTTTTTAAGCCACTTTTTTCCTTTTCTTACTCGTTTTTTGCCCATTTCTCACCTGTTTTCAGCCCTTTTTGCCCATTTCTAACCAGATTTAAACTACCTTTGGCCATTGCTAACCCATTTTTACCCACTTCTAACCTGTCCGAAACCATTTTTGCCCATTGCTAAGTCATTTTAAGCCTTTTTATTTTCCTTTTCTAAAGCATTTTTTGTCAATTTCTAACCCTTTTTAAGGCTTTTTTTTTCTCCCCCCCCACCCTTTGCTAGTAATTTTGGCCCATTTTCCCCTGTTTTCAGCCATTTTTGGAAATTTCTAACCTAGTTTTGCCCTTTTCTAAACCCGTTTGAAGCCATTTTTGGCAATTTCTAAAACATTTTTGCCATTTCTATCCTACGTTTGCCCTTTTAAAACTCATTTTAAGCCAGTTTTGGCCATTTCTATCATATATTTGCCAAGTGTCAACCCGGTTTAAGCCATTTGTTTCCTTTTCTCACAAATTTTTGCTCATTTCTTTTCTGTTTTCAGCCATTTTTGGCCATTTCTAAACTAGTTTGGCCCAATTCTAACCCGTTTCTTGGCCTTTTCGGGCCCATTTCTTTTCCCATTTCTAAAATGTTTTACGCCTTTTTTGCCATTTCTAGCCCCTTTTTGGCGCATTTCTAACCCGCTTGAAGCAATTTTTGGCCATTTCTAACTTTTTTATGCCACTTTTGGCTATTTCAAAGCCACATTTTGCCCTCGCTAACCCATTTTTTTTTGCACTTCTAAGTCATTTTAAGTAGGTTTTGGCCGTTTCTAACCCAGTTCTGCCCAATTCTAACCCATTTGAAGCCATTTTTGGCTCTGTCTCGATAATTTTTGCCCTTTCTGTCTCATTTTTTTCCCAGTTCTAATCCATTTTTGCCATTTCTAAACTGTTTTAAGCCAATGCTTGCCTTTTCTGACCCATTTTTGTGCATTTCTAACCCGTTTTCAGCCATTTTTACCCACTTCTAACCTGCCAGAAACCGCCTTTGGGCATTTCTCCCCCTTTTATTTTTGCACATTTCTAACCCCTTGAAAGCCATTTTTGGCTATGTCTCAATAATTTTTCTCCTTTCTGGCTCGTTTTTTCCCCACTTCTAATCCATTCTTGCCTATTTCTAAACCGTTTGAAGCCAGTGTTTGCCTTATCCGAACCATTTTTGCCCCTTTCTAACCTGTCTGAGGCCAGTTTGGTCTATTTCTTAGCCCATTTCTGGCCACATCTATCCTGTTTACAGCCCTATTTGGTCATTTCTAACATAAGTTTGCCATCTCTAACCCCTTTAATGCAATTTTCGTCTATTTCTAGACCAATTTGGGGCTTTTCTATCCCGTTTTGCTCATTTCTAAGCCTTTTTAAGCCACTTTTTTCCTTTTCTTACTCGTTTTTTGCCCATTTCTCACCTGTTTTCAGCCCTTTTTGCCCATTTCTAACCAGATTTAAACTACCTTTGGCCATTGCTAACCCATTTTTACCCACTTCTAACCTGTCCGAAACCATTTTTGCCCATTGCTAAGTCATTTTAAGCCTTTTTATTTTCCTTTTCTAAAGCATTTTTTGTCAATTTCTAACCCTTTTTAAGGCTTTTTTTTTCTCCCCCCCCACCCTTTGCTAGTAATTTTGGCCCATTTTCCCCTGTTTTCAGCCATTTTTTGGAAATTTCTAACCTAGTTTTGCCCTTTTCTAAACCCGTTTGAAGCCATTTTTGGCAATTTCTAAAACATTTTTGCCATTTCTATCCTACGTTTGCCCTTTTAAAACTCATTTTAAGCCAGTTTTGGCCATTTCTATCATATATTTGCCAAGTGTCAACCCGGTTTAAGCCATTTGTTTCCTTTTCTCACAAATTTTTGCTCATTTCTTTTCTGTTTTCAGCCATTTTTGGCCATTTCTAAACTAGTTTGGCCCAATTCTAACCCGTTTCTTGGCCTTTTCGGGCCCATTTTTTTTCCCATTTCTAAAATGTTTTACGCCTTTTTTGCCATTTCTAGCCCCTTTTTTGCGCATTTCTAACCCGCTTGAAGCAATTTTTGGCCATTTCTAACCTTTTTTATGCCACTTTTGGCTATTTCAAAGCCACATTTTGCCCTCGCTAACCCATTTTTTTTTTGCACTTCTAAGTCATTTTAAGTAGGTTTTGGCCGTTTCTAACCCAGTTCTGCCCAATTCTAACCCATTTGAAGCCATTTTTGGCTCTGTCTCGATAATTTTTGCCCTTTCTGTCTCATTTTTTTCCCAGTTCTAATCCATTTTTGCCATTTCTAAACTGTTTTAAGCCAATGCTTGCCTTTTCTGACCCATTTTTGTGCATTTCTAACCCGTTTTCAGCCATTTTTACCCACTTCTAACCTGCCAGAAACCGCCTTTGGCCATTTCTCCCCCTTTTATTTTTGCACATTTCTAACCCCTTGAAAGCCATTTTTGGCTATGTCTCAATAATTTTTCTCCTTTCTGGCTCGTTTTTTCCCCACTTCTAATCCATTCTTGCCTATTTCTAAACCGTTTGAAGCCAATGTTTGCCTTATCCGAACCATTTTTGCCCCTTTCTAACCTGTCTGAAGGCCAGTTTGGTCTATTTCTTGCCCATTTCTGGCCACATCTATCCTGTTTACAGCCCTATTTGGTCATTTCTAGCATAAGTTTGCCATCTCTAACCCGTTTAATGCAATTTTCGTCTATTTCTAGACCAATTTGGGGCTTTTCTATCCCGTTTTGCTCATTTCTAAGCCTTTTTAAGCCACTTTTTTCCTTTTCTTACTCGTTTTTGCCCATTTCTCACCTGTTTTCAGCCCTTTTTGCCCATTTCTAACCAGATTTAAACTACCTTTGGCCATTGCTAACCCATTTTTACCCACTTCTAACCTGTCCGAAACCATTTTTGCCCATTGCTAAGTCATTTTAAGCCTTTTTATTTTCCTTTTCTAAAGCATTTTTTGTCAATTTCTAAGCCTTTTTTAAGGCTTTTTTTTTCTCCCCCCCCACCCTTTGCTAGTAATTTTGGCCCATTTTCCCCTGTTTTCAGCCATTTTTGGAAATTTCTAACCTAGTTTTGCCCTTTTCTAAACCCGTTTGAAGCCATTTTTGGCAATTTCTAAAACATTTTTGCCATTTCTATCCTACGTTTGCCCTTTTAAAACTCATTTTAAGCCAGTTTTGGCCATTTCTATCATATATTTGCCAAGTGTCAACCCGGTTTAAGCCATTTGTTTCCTTTTCTCACAAATTTTTGCTCATTTCTTTTCTGTTTTCAGCCATTTTTGGCCATTTCTAAACTAGTTTGGCCCAATTCTAACCCGTTTCTTGGCCTTTTCGGGCCCATTTTTTTTCCCATTTCTAAAATGTTTTACGCCTTTTTTGCCATTTCTAGCCCCTTTTTGGCGCATTTCTAACCCGCTTGAAGCAATTTTTGGCCATTTCTAACTTTTTTTATGCCACTTTTGGCTATTTCAAAGCCACATTTTGCCCTCGCTAACCCATTTTTTTTTGCACTTCTAAGTCATTTTAAGTAGGTTTTGGCCGTTTCTAACCCAGTTCTGCCCAATTCTAACCCATTTGAAGCCATTTTTGGCTCTGTCTCGATAATTTTTGCCCTTTCTGTCTCATTTTTTTCCCAGTTCTAATCCATTTTTGCCATTTCTAAACTGTTTTAAGCCAATGCTTGCCTTTTCTGACCCATTTTTGTGCATTTCTAACCCGTTTTCAGCCATTTTTACCCACTTCTAACCTGCCAGAAACCGCCTTTGGCCATTTCTCCCCCTTTTATTTTTGCACATTTCTAACCCCTTGAAAGCCATTTTTGGCTATGTCTCAATAATTTTTCTCCTTTCTGGCTCGTTTTTTCCCCACTTCTAATCCATTCTTGCCTATTTCTAAACCGTTTGAAGCCAGTGTTTGCCTTATCCGAACCATTTTTGCCCCTTTCTAACCTGTCTAAAGGCCAGTTTGGTCTATTTCTTGCCCATTTCTGGCCACATCTATCCTGTTTACAGCCCTATTTGGTCATTTCTAACATAAGTTTGCCATCTCTAACCCCTTTAATGCAATTTTCGTCTATTTCTAGACCAATTTGGGGCTTTTCTATCCCGTTTTGCTCGTTTCTAAGCCTTTTTAAGCCACTTTTTTTCCTTTTCTTACTCGTTTTTGCCCATTTCTCACCTGTTTTCAGCCCTTTTTGCCCATTTCTAACCAGATTTAAACTACCTTTGGCCATTGCTAACCCATTTTTACCCACTTCTAACCTGTCCGAAACCATTTTTGCCCATTGCTAAGTCATTTTAAGCCTTTTTATTTTCCTTTTCTAAAGCATTTTTTGTCAATTTCTAACCCTTTTTAAGGCTTTTTTTTTCTCCCCCCCCACCCTTTGCTAGTAATTTTGGCCCATTTTCCCCTGTTTTCAGCCATTTTTGGAAATTTCTAACCTAGTTTTGCCCTTTTCTAAACCCGTTTGAAGCCATTTTTGGCAATTTCTAAAACATTTTTGCCATTTCTATCCTACGTTTGCCCTTTTAAAACTCATTTTAAGCCAGTTTTGGCCATTTCTATCATATATTTGCCAAGTGTCAACCCGGTTTAAGCCATTTGTTTCCTTTTCTCACAAATTTTTGCTCATTTCTTTTCTGTTTTCAGCCATTTTTGGCCATTTCTAAACTAGTTTGGCCCAATTCTAACCCGTTTCTTGGCCTTTTCGGGCCCATTTTTTTTCCCATTTCTAAAATGTTTTACGCCTTTTTTGCCATTTCTAGCCCCTTTTTGGCGCATTTCTAACCCGCTTGAAGCAATTTTTGGCCATTTCTAACCTTTTTTATGCCACTTTTGGCTATTTCAAAGCCACATTTTGCCCTCGCTAACCCATTTTTTTTTTGCACTTCTAAGTCATTTTAAGTAGGTTTTGGCCGTTTCTAACCCAGTTCTGCCCAATTCTAACCCATTTGAAGCCATTTTTGGCTCTGTCTCGATAATTTTTGCCCTTTCTGTCTCATTTTTTTCCCAGTTCTAATCCATTTTTGCCATTTCTAAACTGTTTTAAGCCAATGCTTGCCTTTTCTGACCCATTTTTGTGCATTTCTAACCCGTTTTCAGCCATTTTTACCCACTTCTAACCTGCCAGAAACCGCCTTTGGCCATTTCTCCCCCTTTTATTTTTGCACATTTCTAACCCCTTGAAAGCCATTTTTGGCTATGTCTCAATAATTTTTCTCCTTTCTGGCTCGTTTTTTCCCCACTTCTAATCCATTCTTGCCTATTTCTAAACCGTTTGAAGCCGGTGTTTGCCTTATCCGAACCATTTTTGCCCCTTTCTAACCTGTCTGAAGCCAGTTTGGTCTATTTCTTGCCCATTTCTGGCCACATCTATCCTGTTTACAGCCCTATTTGGTCATTTCTAACATAAGTTTGCCATCTCTAACCCCTTTAATGCAATTTTCGTCTATTTCTAGACCAATTTGGGGCTTTTCTATCCCGTTTTGCTCATTTCTAAGCCTTTTTAAGCCACTTTTTTCCTTTTCTTACTCGTTTTTTGCCCATTTCTCACCTGTTTTCAGCCCTTTTTGCCCATTTCTAACCAGATTTAAACTACCTTTGGCCATTGCTAACCCATTTTTACCCACTTCTAACCTGTCCGAAACCATTTTTGCCCATTGCTAAGTCATTTTAAGCCTTTTTATTTTCCTTTTCTAAAGCATTTTTTGTCAATTTCTAACCCTTTTTAAGGCTTTTTTTTTCTCCCCCCCCCACCCTTTGCTAGTAATTTTGGCCCATTTTCCCCTGTTTTCAGCCATTTTTGGAAATTTCTAACCTAGTTTTGCCCTTTTCTAAACCCGTTTGAAGCCATTTTTGGCAATTTCTAAAACATTTTTGCCATTTCTATCCTACGTTTGCCCTTTTAAAACTCATTTTAAGCCAGTTTTGGCCATTTCTATCATATATTTGCCAAGTGTCAACCCGGTTTAAGCCATTTGTTTCCTTTTCTCACAAATTTTTGCTCATTTCTTTTCTGTTTTCAGCCATTTTTGGCCATTTCTAAACTAGTTTGGCCCAATTCTAACCCGTTTCTTGGCCTTTTCGGGCCCATTTTTTTTCCCATTTCTAAAATGTTTTACGCCTTTTTTGCCATTTCTAGCCCCTTTTTGGCGCATTTCTAACCCGCTTGAAGCAATTTTTGGCCATTTCTAACCTTTTTTATGCCACTTTTGGCTATTTCAAAGCCACATTTTGCCCTCGCTAACCCATTTTTTTTTGCACTTCTAAGTCATTTTAAGTAGGTTTTGGCCGTTTCTAACCCAGTTCTGCCCAATTCTAACCCATTTGAAGCCATTTTTGGCTCTGTCTCGATAATTTTTGCCCTTTCTGTCTCATTTTTTTCCCAGTTCTAATCCATTTTTGCCATTTCTAAACTGTTTTAAGCCAATGCTTGCCTTTTCTGACCCATTTTTGTGCATTTCTAACCCGTTTTCAGCCATTTTTACCCACTTCTAACCTGCCAGAAACCGCCTTTGGCCATTTCTCCCCCTTTTATTTTTGCACATTTCTAACCCCTTGAAAGCCATTTTTTGCTATGTCTCAATAATTTTTCTCCTTTCTGGCTCGTTTTTTCCCCACTTCTAATCCATTCTTGCCTATTTCTAAACCGTTTGAAGCCAGTGTTTGCCTTATCCGAACCGATTTTTGCCCCTTTCTAACCTGTCTGAAGCCAGTTTGGTCTATTTCTTGCCCATTTCTGGCCACATCTATCCTGTTTACAGCCCTATTTGGTCATTTCTAACATAAGTTTGCCATCTCTAACCCCTTTAATGCAATTTTCGTCTATTTCTAGACCAATTTGGGGCTTTTCTATCCCGTTTTGCTCATTTCTAAGCCTTTTTAAGCCACTTTTTTCCTTTTCTTACTCGTTTTTGCCCATTTCTCACCTGTTTTCAGCCCTTTTTGCCCATTTCTAACCAGATTTAAACTACCTTTGGCCATTGCTAACCCATTTTTACCCACTTCTAACCTGTCCGAAACCATTTTTGCCCATTGCTAAGTCATTTTAAGCCTTTTTATTTTCCTTTTCTAAAGCATTTTTTGTCAATTTCTAAGCCTTTTTAAGGCTTTTTTTTTCTCCCCCCCCACCCTTTGCTAGTAATTTTGGCCCATTTCTCACCTGTTTTCAGCCATTTTTGGAAATTTCTAACCTAGTTTTGCCCTTTTCTAAACCCGTTTGAAGCCATTTTTGGCAATTTCTAAAACATTTTTGCCATTTCTATCCTACGTTTGCCCTTTTAAAACTCATTTTAAGCCAGTTTTGGCCATTTCTATCATATATTTGCCAAGTGTCAACCCGGTTTAAGCCATTTGTTTCCTTTTCTCACAAATTTTTGCTCATTTCTTTTCTGTTTTCAGCCATTTTTGGCCATTTCTAAACTAGTTTGGCCCAATTCTAACCCGTTTCTTGGCCTTTTCGGGCCCATTTCTTTTCCCATTTCTAAAATGTTTTACGCCTTTTTTGCCATTTCTAGCCCCTTTTTTGCGCATTTCTAACCCGCTTGAAGCAATTTTTGGCCATTTCTAACTTTTTTATGCCACTTTTGGCTATTTCAAAGCCACATTTTGCCCTCGCTAACCCATTTTTTTTTGCACTTCTAAGTCATTTTAAGTAGGTTTTGGCCGTTTCTAACCCAGTTCTGCCCAATTCTAACCCATTTGAAGCCATTTTTGGCTCTGTCTCGATAATTTTTGCCCTTTCTGTCTCATTTTTTTCCCAGTTCTAATCCATTTTTGCCATTTCTAAACTGTTTTAAGCCAATGCTTGCCTTTTCTGACCCATTTTTGTGCATTTCTAACCCGTTTTCAGCCATTTTTACCCACTTCTAACCTGCCAGAAACCGCCTTTGGGCATTTCTCCCCCTTTTATTTTTGCACATTTCTAACCCCTTGAAAGCCATTTTTGGCTATGTCTCAATAATTTTTCTCCTTTCTGGCTCGTTTTTTCCCCACTTCTAATCCATTCTTGCCTATTTCTAAACCGTTTTGAAGCCAGTGTTTGCCTTATCCGAACCATTTTTGCCCCTTTCTAACCTGTCTGAAGGCCAGTTTGGTCTATTTCTTAGCCCATTTCTCTGGCCACATCTATCCTGTTTACAGCCCTATTTGGTCATTTCTAACATAAGTTTGCCATCTCTAACCCCTTTTATCGCAATTTTCGTCTATTTCTAGACCAATTTGGGGCTTTTCTATCCCGTTTTGCTCATTTCTAAGCCTTTTTAAGCCACTTTTTTCCTTTTCTTACTCGTTTTTGCCCATTTCTCACCTGTTTTCAGCCCTTTTTGCCCATTTCTAACCAGATTTAAACTACCTTTGGCCATTGCTAACCCATTTTTACCCACTTCTAACCTGTCCGAAACCATTTTTTGCCCATTGCTAAGTCATTTTAAGCCTTTTTATTTTCCTTTTCTAAAGCATTTTTTGTCAATTTCTAACCCTTTTTAAGGCTTTTTTTTCTCCCCCCCCACCCTTTGCTAGTAATTTTGGCCCATTTTCCCCTGTTTTCAGCCATTTTTGGAAATTTCTAACCTAGTTTTGCCCTTTTCTAAACCCGTTTGAAGCCATTTTTGGCAATTTCTAAAACATTTTTGCCATTTCTATCCTACGTTTGCCCTTTTAAAACTCATTTTAAGCCAGTTTTGGCCATTTCTATCATATATTTGCCAAGTGTCAACCCGGTTTAAGCCATTTGTTTCCTTTTCTCACAAATTTTTGCTCATTTCTTTTCTGTTTTCAGCCATTTTGGCCATTTCTAAACTAGTTTGGGCCCAATTCTAACCCGTTTCTTGGCCTTTTCGGGCCCATTTTTTTTCCCATTTCTAAAATGTTTTACGCCTTTTTTGCCATTTCTAGCCCCTTTTTTTGCGCATTTCTAACCCGCTTGAAGCAATTTTTGGCCATTTCTAACCTTTTTTATGCCACTTTTGGCTATTTCAAAGCCACATTTTGCCCTCGCTAACCCATTTTTTTTTTGCACTTCTAAGTCATTTTAAGTAGGTTTTGGCCGTTTCTAACCCAGTTCTGCCCAATTCTAACCCATTTGAAGCCATTTTTGGCTCTGTCTCGATAATTTTGCCCTTTCTGTCTCATTTTTTTCCCAGTTCTAATCCATTTTTGCCATTTCTAAACTGTTTTAAGCCAATGCTTGCCTTTTCTGACCCATTTTTGTGCATTTCTAACCCGTTTTCAGCCATTTTTACCCACTTCTAACCTGCCAGAAACCGCCTTTGGGCATTTCTCCCCCTTTTATTTTTGCACATTTCTAACCCCTTGAAAGCCATTTTTGGCTATGTCTCAATAATTTTTCTCCTTTCTGGCTCGTTTTTTCCCCACTTCTAATCCATTCTTGCCTATTTCTAAACCGTTTGAAGCCAGTGTTTGCCTTATCCGAACCATTTTTGCCCCTTTCTAACCTGTCTGAAGCCAGTTTTTTCTATTTCTTGCCCATTTCTGGCCACATCTATCCTGTTTACAGCCCTATTTGGTCATTTCTAACATAAGTTTGCCATCTCTAACCCCTTTAATGCAATTTTCGTCTATTTCTAGACCAATTTGGGGCTTTTCTATCCCGTTTTGCTCATTTCTAAGCCTTTTTAAGCCACTTTTTTCCTTTTCTTACTCGTTTTTTGCCCATTTCTCACCTGTTTTCAGCCCTTTTTGCCCATTTCTAACCAGATTTAAACTACCTTTGGCCATTGCTAACCCATTTTTACCCACTTCTAACCTGTCCGAAACCATTTTTGCCCATTGCTAAGTCATTTTAAGCCTTTTTATTTTCCTTTTCTAAAGCATTTTTTGTCAATTTCTAACCCTTTTTAAGGCTTTTTTTTTCTCCCCCCCCACCCTTTGCTAGTAATTTTGGCCCATTTTCCCCTGTTTTCAGCCATTTTTGGAAATTTCTAACCTAGTTTTGCCCTTTTCTAAACCCGTTTGAAGCCATTTTTGGCAATTTCTAAAACATTTTTGCCATTTCTATCCTCCGTTTGCCCTTTTAAAACTCATTTTAAGCCAGTTTTGGCCATTTCTATCATATATTTGCCAAGTGTCAACCCGGTTTAAGCCATTTGTTTCCTTTTCTCACAAATTTTTGCTCATTTCTTTTCTGTTTTCAGCCATTTTTGGCCATTTCTAAACTAGTTTGGCCCAATTCTAACCCGTTTCTTGGCCTTTTCGGGCCCATTTTTTTTCCCATTTCTAAATGTTTTACGCCTTTTTTGCCATTTCTAGCCCCTTTTTTGCGCATTTCTAACCCGCTTGAAGCAATTTTTGGCCATTTCTAACTTTTTTATGCCACTTTTGGCTATTTCAAAGCCACATTTTGCCCTCGCTAACCCATTTTTTTTTTGCACTTCTAAGTCATTTTAAGTAGGTTTTGGCCGTTTCTAACCCAGTTCTGCCCAATTCTAACCCATTTGAAGCCATTTTTGGCTCTGTCTCGATAATTTTTGCCCTTTCTGTCTCATTTTTTTCCCAGTTCTAATCCATTTTTGCCATTTCTAAACTGTTTTAAGCCAATGCTTGCCTTTTCTGACCCATTTTTGTGCATTTCTAACCCGTTTTCAGCCATTTTTACCCACTTCTAACCTGCCAGAAACCGCCTTTGGCCATTTCTCCCCCTTTATTTTTGCACATTTCTAACCCCTTGAAAGCCATTTTTGGCTATGTCTCAATAATTTTTCTCCTTTCTGGCTCGTTTTTTTCCCCACTTCTAATCCATTCTTGCCTATTTCTAAACCGTTTGAAGCCAGGTGTTTGCCTTATCCGAACCATTTTTGCCCCTTTCTAACCTGTCTGAGCCAGTTTGGTCTATTTCTTGCCCATTTCTGGCCACATCTATCCTGTTTACAGCCCTATTTGGTCATTTCTAACATAAGTTTGCCATCTCTAACCCCTTTAATGCAATTTTCGTCTATTTCTAGACCAATTTGGGGCTTTTCTATCCCGTTTTGCTCATTTCTAAGCCTTTTTAAGCCACTTTTTTCCTTTTCTTACTCGTTTTTGCCCATTTCTCACCTGTTTTCAGCCCTTTTTGCCCATTTCTAACCAGATTTAAACTACCTTTGGCCATTGCTAACCCATTTTTACCCACTTCTAACCTGTCCGAAACCATTTTTGCCCATTGCTAAGTCATTTTAAGCCTTTTTATTTTCCTTTTCTAAAGCATTTTTTGTCAATTTCTAACCCTTTTTAAGGCTTTTTTTTTCTCCCCCCCCACCCTTTGCTAGTAATTTTGGCCCATTTTCCCCTGTTTTCAGCCATTTTTGGAAATTTCTAACCTAGTTTTGCCCTTTTCTAAACCCGTTTGAAGCCATTTTTGGCAATTTCTAAAATATTTTTGCCATTTCTATCCTACGTTTGCCCTTTTAAAACTCATTTTAAGCCAGTTTTGGCCATTTCTATCATATATTTGCCAAGTGTCAACCCGGTTTAAGCCATTTGTTTCCTTTTCTCACAAATTTTTGCTCATTTCTTTTCTGTTTTCAGCCATTTTTGGCCATTTCTAAACTAGTTTGGCCCAATTCTAACCCAGTTCTTGGCCTTTTCGGGCCCATTTTTTTCCCATTTCTAAAATGTTTTACGCCTTTTTTGCCATTTCTAGCCCCTTTTTGGCGCATTTCTAACCCGCTTGAAGCAATTTTTGGCCATTTCTAACTTTTTTATGCCACTTTTGGCTATTTCAAAGCCACATTTTGCCCTCGCTAACCCATTTTTTTTTTGCACTTCTAAGTCATTTTAAGTAGGTTTTGGCCGTTTCTAACCCAGTTCTGCCCAATTCTAACCCATTTGAAGCCATTTTTGGCTCTGTCTCGATAATTTTTGCCCTTTCTGTCTCATTTTTTTCCCAGTTCTAATCCATTTTTGCCATTTCTAAACTGTTTTAAAGCCAATGCTTGCCTTTTCTGACCCATTTTTGTGCATTTCTAACCCGTTTTCAGCCATTTTTACCCACTTCTAACCTGCCAGAAACCGCCTTTGGCCATTTCTCCCCCTTTTATTTTTGCACATTTCTAACCCCTTGAAAGCCATTTTTGGCTATGTCTCAATAATTTTTCTCCTTTCTGGCTCGTTTTTTCCCCACTTCTAATCCATTCTTGCCTATTTCTAAACCGTTTGAAGCCAGTGTTTGCCTTATCCGAACCATTTTTGCCCCTTTCTAACCTGTCTGAAGCCAGTTTGGTCTATTTCTTGCCCATTTCTGGCCACATCTCTCCTGTTTACAGCCCTATTTGGTCATTTCTAACATAAGTTTGCCATCTCTAACCCCTTTAATGCAATTTTCGTCTATTTCTAGACCAATTTGGGGCTTTTCTATCCCGTTTTGCTCGTTTCTAAGCCTTTTTAAGCCACTTTTTTCCTTTTCTTACTCGTTTTTGCCCATTTCTCACCTGTTTTCAGCCCTTTTTGCCCATTTCTAACCAGATTTAAACTACCTTTGGCCATTGCTAACCCATTTTTACCCACTTCTAACCTGTCCGAAACCATTTTTGCCCATTGCTAAGTCATTTTAAGCCTTTTTATTTTCCTTTTCTAAAGCATTTTTTGTCAATTTCTAACCCTTTTTAAGGCTTTTTTTTTCTCCCCCCCCACCCTTTGCTAGTAATTTTGGCCCATTTTCCCTGTTTTCAGCCATTTTTGGAAATTTCTAACCTAGTTTTGCCCTTTTCTAAACCCGTTTGAAGCCATTTTTGGCAATTTCTAAAACATTTTTGCCATTTCTATCCTACGTTTGCCCTTTTAAAACTCATTTTAAGCCAGTTTTGGCCATTTCTATCATATATTTGCCAAGTGTCAACCCGGTTTAAGCCATTTGTTTCCTTTTCTCACAAATTTTTGCTCATTTCTTTTCTGTTTTCAGCCATTTTTGGCCATTTCTAAACTAGTTTGGCCCAATTCTAACCCATTTCTTGGCCTTTTCGGGCCCATTTTTTTTCCCATTTCTAAAATGTTTTACGCCTTTTTTTGCCATTTCTAGCCCCTTTTTTGCGCATTTCTAACCCGCTTGAAGCAATTTTTGGCCATTTCTAACCTTTTTTATGCCACTTTTGGCTATTTCAAAGCCACATTTTGCCCTCGCTAACCCATTTTTTTTTTGCACTTCTAAGTCATTTTAAGTAGGTTTTGGCCGTTTCTAACCCAGTTCTGCCCAATTCTAACCCATTTGAAGCCATTTTTGGCTCTGTCTCGATAATTTTTGCCCTTTCTGTCTCATTTTTTTTCCCAGTTCTAATCCATTTTTGCCATTTCTAAACTGTTTTAAGCCAATGCTTGCCTTTTCTGACCCATTTTTGTGCATTTCTAACCCGTTTTCAGCCATTTTTACCCACTTCTAACCTGCCAGAAACCGCCTTTGGCCATTTCTCCCCCTTTTATTTTTGCACATTTCTAACCCCTTGAAAGCCATTTTTGGCTATGTCTCAATAATTTTTCTCCTTTCTGGCTCGTTTTTTCCCCACTTCTAATCCATTCTTGCCTATTTCTAAACCGTTTGAAGCCAGTGTTTGCCTTATCCGAACGATTTTTGCCCCTTTCTAACCTGTCTGAAGCCAGTTTTGTCTATTTCTTGCCCATTTCTGGCCACATCTATCCTGTTTACAGCCCTATTTGGTCATTTCTAACATAAGTTTGCCATCTCTAACCCCTTTAATGCAATTTTCGTCTATTTCTAGACCAATTTGGGGCTTTTCTATCCCGTTTTGCTCGTTTCTAAGCCTTTTTAAGCCACTTTTTTCCTTTTCTTACTCGTTTTTGCCCATTTCTCACCTGTTTTCAGCCCTTTTTGCCCATTTCTAACCAGATTTAAACTACCTTTGGCCATTGCTAACCCATTTTTACCCACTTCTAACCTGTCCGAAACCATTTTTGCCCATTGCTAAGTCATTTTAAGCCTTTTTATTTTCCTTTTCTAAAGCATTTTTTGTCAATTTCTAACCCTTTTTAAGGCTTTTTTTTTCTCCCCCCCCCACCCTTTGCTAGTAATTTTGGCCCATTTTTTCCCTGTTTTCAGCCATTTTTGGAAATTTCTAACCTAGTTTTGCCCTTTTCTAAACCCGTTTGAAGCCATTTTTGGCAATTTCTAAAACATTTTTGCCATTTCTATCCTACGTTTGCCCTTTTAAAACTCATTTTAAGCCAGTTTTGGCCATTTCTATCATATATTTGCCAAGTGTCAACCCGGTTTAAGCCATTTGTTTCCTTTTCTCACAAATTTTTGCTCATTTCTTTTCTGTTTTCAGCCATTTTTGGACATTTCTAAACTAGTTTGGCCCAATTCTAACCCATTTCTTGGCCTTTTCGGGCCCATTTTTTTTCCCATTTCTAAAATGTTTTACGCCTTTTTTGCCATTTCTAGCCCCTTTTTTGCGCATTTCTAACCCGCTTGAAGCAATTTTTGGCCATTTCTAACCTTTTTTATGCCACTTTTGGCTATTTCAAAGCCACATTTTGCCCTCGCTAACCCATTTTTTTTTGCACTTCTAAGTCATTTTAAGTAGGTTTTGGCCGTTTCTAACCCAGTTCTGCCCAATTCTAACCCATTTGAAGCCATTTTTGGCTCTGTCTCGATAATTTTTGCCCTTTCTGTCTCATTTTTTTCCCAGTTCTAATCCATTTTTGCCATTTCTAAACTGTTTTAAGCCAATGCTTGCCTTTTCTGACCCATTTTTGTGCATTTCTAACCCGTTTTCAGCCATTTTTACCCACTTCTAACCTGCCAGAAACCGCCTTTGGCCATTTCTCCCCCTTTTATTTTTGCACATTTCTAACCCCTTGAAAGCCATTTTTGGCTATGTCTCAATAATTTTTCTCCTTTCTGGCTCGTTTTTTTCCCCACTTCTAATCCATTCTTGCCTATTTCTAAACCGTTTGAAGCCAGTGTTTGCCTTATCCGAACCATTTTTGCCCCTTTCTAACCTGTCTGAAGCCAGTTTGGTCTATTTCTTGCCCATTTCTGGCCACATCTATCCTGTTTACAGCCCTATTTGGTCATTTCTAACATAAGTTTGCCATCTCTAACCCCTTTAATGCAATTTTCGTCTATTTCTAGACCAATTTGGGGCTTTTCTATCCCGTTTTGCTCATTTCTAAGCCTTTTTAAGCCACTTTTTTCCTTTTCTTACTCGTTTTTGCCCATTTCTCACCTGTTTTCAGCCCTTTTTGCCCATTTCTAACCAGATTTAAACTACCTTTGGCCATTGCTAACCCATTTTTACCCACTTCTAACCTGTCCGAAACCATTTTTGCCCATTGCTAAGTCATTTTAAGCCTTTTTATTTTCCTTTTCTAAAGCATTTTTTGTCAATTTCTAACCCTTTTTAAGGCTTTTTTTTTCTCCCCCCCCACCCTTTGCTAGTAATTTTGGCCCATTTTTTCCCTGTTTTCAGCCATTTTTGGAAATTTCTAACCTAGTTTTGCCCTTTTCTAAACCCGTTTGAAGCCATTTTTGGCAATTTCTAAAACATTTTTGCCATTTCTATCCTACGTTTGCCCTTTTAAAACTCATTTTAAGCCAGTTTTGGCCATTTCTATCATATATTTGCCAAGTGTCAACCCGGTTTAAGCCATTTGTTTCCTTTTCTCACAAATTTTTGCTCATTTCTTTTCTGTTTTCAGCCATTTTTGGCCATTTCTAAACTAGTTTGGCCCAATTCTAACCCATTTCTTGGCCTTTTCGGGCCCATTTTTTTCCCATTTCTAAAATGTTTTACGCCTTTTTTGCCATTTCTAGCCCCTTTTTTGCGCATTTCTAACCCGCTTGAAGCAATTTTTGGCCATTTCTAACCTTTTTTATGCCACTTTTGGCTATTTCAAAGCCACATTTTGCCCTCGCTAACCCATTTTTTTTTTGCACTTCTAAGTCATTTTAAGTAGGTTTTGGCCGTTTCTAACCCAGTTCTGCCCAATTCTAACCCATTTGAAGCCATTTTTGGCTCTGTCTCGATAATTTTTGCCCTTTCTGTCTCATTTTTTTTCCCAGTTCTAATCCATTTTTGCCATTTCTAAACTGTTTTAAGCCAATGCTTGCCTTTTCTGACCCATTTTTGTGCATTTCTAACCCGTTTTCAGCCATTTTTACCCACTTCTAACCTGCCAGAAACCGCCTTTGGCCATTTCTCCCCCTTTTATTTTTGCACATTTCTAACCCCTTGAAAGCCATTTTTGGCTATGTCTCAATAATTTTTCTCCTTTCTGGCTCGTTTTTTCCCCACTTCTAATCCATTCTTGCCTATTTCTAAACCGTTTGAAGCCAGTGTTTGCCTTATCCGAACGATTTTTGCCCCTTTCTAACCTGTCTGAAGCCAGTTTGGTCTATTTCTTGCCCATTTCTGGCCACATCTATCCTGTTTACAGCCCTATTTGGTCATTTCTAACATAAGTTTGCCATCTCTAACCCCTTTAATGCAATTTTCGTCTATTTCTAGACCAATTTGGGGCTTTTCTATCCCGTTTTGCTCATTTCTAAGCCTTTTTAAGCCACTTTTTTCCTTTTCTTACTCGTTTTTGCCCATTTCTCACCTGTTTTCAGCCCTTTTTGCCCATTTCTAACCAGATTTAAACTACCTTTGGCCATTGCTAACCCATTTTTACCCACTTCTAACCTGTCCGAAACCATTTTTGCCCATTGCTAAGTCATTTTAAGCCTTTTTATTTTCCTTTTCTAAAGCATTTTTTGTCAATTTCTAACCCTTTTTAAGGCTTTTTTTTTCTCCCCCCCCACCCTTTGCTAGTAATTTTGGCCCATTTTTCCCTGTTTTCAGCCATTTTTGGAAATTTCTAACCTAGTTTTGCCCTTTTCTAAACCCGTTTGAAGCCATTTTTGGCAATTTCTAAAACATTTTTGCCATTTCTATCCTACGTTTGCCCTTTTAAAACTCATTTTAAGCCAGTTTTGGCCATTTCTATCATATATTTGCCAAGTGTCAACCCGGTTTAAGCCATTTGTTTCCTTTTCTCACAAATTTTTGCTCATTTCTTTTCTGTTTTCAGCCATTTTTGGCCATTTCTAAACTAGTTTGGCCCAATTCTAACCCATTTCTTGGCCTTTTCGGGCCCATTTTTTTCCCATTTCTAAAATGTTTTACGCCTTTTTTGCCATTTCTAGCCCCTTTTTTGCGCATTTCTAACCCGCTTGAAGCAATTTTTGGCCATTTCTAACCTTTTTTATGCCACTTTTGGCTATTTCAAAGCCACATTTTGCCCTCGCTAACCCATTTTTTTTTGCACTTCTAAGTCATTTTAAGTAGGTTTTGGCCGTTTCTAACCCAGTTCTGCCCAATTCTAACCCATTTGAAGCCATTTTTGGCTCTGTCTCGATAATTTTTGCCCTTTCTGTCTCATTTTTTTCCCAGTTCTAATCCATTTTTGCCATTTCTAAACTGTTTTAAGCCAATGCTTGCCTTTTCTGACCCATTTTTGTGCATTTCTAACCCGTTTTCAGCCATTTTTACCCACTTCTAACCTGCCAGAAACCGCCTTTGGGCATTTCTCCCCCTTTTATTTTTGCACATTTCTAACCCCTTGAAAGCCATTTTTGGCTATGTCTCAATAATTTTTCTCCTTTCTGGCTCGTTTTTTCCCCACTTCTAATCCATTCTTGCCTATTTCTAAACCGTTTGAAGCCGGTGTTTGCCTTATCCGAACCATTTTTGCCCCTTTCTAACCTGTCTGAAGCCAGTTTGGTCTATTTCTTGCCCATTTCTGGCCACATCTATCCTGTTTACAGCCCTATTTGGTCATTTCTAACATAAGTTTGCCATCTCTAACCCCTTTAATGCAATTTTCGTCTATTTCTAGACCAATTTGGGGCTTTTCTATCCCGTTTTGCTCATTTCTAAGCCTTTTTAAGCCACTTTTTTCCTTTTCTTACTCGTTTTTGCCCATTTCTCACCTGTTTTCAGCCCTTTTTGCCCATTTCTAACCAGATTTAAACTACCTTTGGCCATTGCTAACCCATTTTTACCCACTTCTAACCTGTCCGAAACCATTTTTGCCCATTGCTAAGTCATTTTAAGCCTTTTTATTTTCCTTTTCTAAAGCATTTTTTGTCAATTTCTAAGCCTTTTTAAGGCTTTTTTTTTCTCCCCCCCCACCCTTTGCTAGTAATTTTGGCCCATTTTTCCCTGTTTTCAGCCATTTTTGGAAATTTCTAACCTAGTTTTGCCCTTTTCTAAACCCGTTTGAAGCCATTTTTGGCAATTTCTAAAACATTTTTGCCATTTCTATCCTACGTTTGCCCTTTTAAAACTCATTTTAAGCCAGTTTTGGCCATTTCTATCATATATTTGCCAAGTGTCAACCCGGTTTAAGCCATTTGTTTCCTTTTCTCACAAATTTTTGCTCATTTCTTTTCTGTTTTCAGCCATTTTTGGCCATTTCTAAACTAGTTTGGCCCAATTCTAACCCATTTCTTGGCCTTTTCGGGCCCATTTTTTTCCCATTTCTAAAATGTTTTACACCTTTTTTGCCATTTCTAGCCCCTTTTTTGCGCATTTCTAACCCGCTTGAAGCAATTTTTGGCCATTTCTAACTTTTTTATGCCACTTTTGGCTATTTCAAAGCCACATTTTGCCCTCGCTAACCCATTTTTTTTTTGCACTTCTAAGTCATTTTAAGTAGGTTTTGGCCGTTTCTAACCCAGTTCTGCCCAATTCTAACCCATTTGAAGCCATTTTTGGCTCTGTCTCGATAATTTTTGCCCTTTCTGTCTCATTTTTTCTCCCAGTTCTAATCCATTTTTGCCATTTCTAAACTGTTTTAAGCCAATGCTTGCCTTTTCTGACCCATTTTTGTGCATTTCTAACCCGTTTTCAGCCATTTTTACCCACTTCTAACCTGCCAGAAACCGCCTTTGGGCATTTCTCCCCCTTTTATTTTTGCACATTTCTAACCCCTTGAAAGCCATTTTTGGCTATGTCTCAATAATTTTTCTCCTTTCTGGCTCGTTTTTTCCCCACTTCTAATCCATTCTTGCCTATTTCTAAACCGTTTGAAGCCAGTGTTTGCCTTATCCGAACCATTTTTGCCCCTTTCTAACCTGTCTGAAGCCAGTTTGGTCTATTTCTTGCCCATTTCTGGCCACATCTATCCTGTTTACAGCCCTATTTGGTCATTTCTAACATAAGTTTGCCATCTCTAACCCCTTTAATGCAATTTTCGTCTATTTCTAGACCAATTTGGGGCTTTTCTATCCCGTTTTGCTCGTTTCTAAGCCTTTTTAAGCCACTTTTTTCCTTTTCTTACTCGTTTTTGCCCATTTCTCACCTGTTTTCAGCCCTTTTTGCCCATTTCTAACCAGATTTAAACTACCTTTGGCCATTGCTAACCCATTTTTACCCACTTCTAACCTGTCCGAAACCATTTTTGCCCATTGCTAAGTCATTTTAAGCCTTTTTATTTTCCTTTTCTAAAGCATTTTTTGTCAATTTCTAACCCTTTTTAAGGCTTTTTTTTTCTCCCCCCCCACCCTTTGCTAGTAATTTTGGCCCATTTTTCCCTGTTTTCAGCCATTTTTGGAAATTTCTAACCTAGTTTTGCCCTTTTCTAAACCCGTTTGAAGCCATTTTTGGCAATTTCTAAAACATTTTTGCCATTTCTATCCTACGTTTGCCCTTTTAAAACTCATTTTAAGCCAGTTTTGGCCATTTCTATCATATATTTGCCAAGTGTCAACCCGGTTTAAGCCATTTGTTTCCTTTTCTCACAAATTTTTGCTCATTTCTTTTCTGTTTTCAGCCATTTTTGGCCATTTCTAAACTAGTTTGGCCCAATTCTAACCCATTTCTTGGCCTTTTCGGGCCCATTTTTTTCCCATTTCTAAAATGTTTTACGCCTTTTTTGCCATTTCTAGCCCCTTTTTTGCGCATTTCTAACCCGCTTGAAGCAATTTTTGGCCATTTCTAACCTTTTTTATGCCACTTTTGGCTATTTCAAAGCCACATTTTGCCCTCGCTAACCCATTTTTTTTTGCACTTCTAAGTCATTTTAAGTAGGTTTTGGCCGTTTCTAACCCAGTTCTGCCCAATTCTAACCCATTTGAAGCCATTTTTGGCTCTGTCTCGATAATTTTTGCCCTTTCTGTCTCATTTTTTTTCCCAGTTCTAATCCATTTTTGCCATTTCTAAACTGTTTTAAGCCAATGCTTGCCTTTTCTGACCCATTTTTGTGCATTTCTAACCCGTTTTCAGCCATTTTTACCCACTTCTAACCTGCCAGAAACCGCCTTTGGGCATTTCTCCCCCTTTTATTTTTGCACATTTCTAACCCCTTGAAAGCCATTTTTGGCTATGTCTCAATAATTTTTCTCCTTTCTGGCTCGTTTTTTCCCCACTTCTAATCCATTCTTGCCTATTTCTAAACCGTTTGAAGCCAGTGTTTGCCTTATCCGAACGATTTTTGCCCCTTTCTAACCTGTCTGAAGCCAGTTTGGTCTATTTCTTGCCCATTTCTGGCCACATCTATCCTGTTTACAGCCCTATTTGGTCATTTCTAACATAAGTTTGCCATCTCTAACCCCTTTAATGCAATTTTCGTCTATTTCTAGACCAATTTGGGGCTTTTCTATCCCGTTTTGCTCGTTTCTAAGCCTTTTTAAGCCACTTTTTTCCTTTTCTTACTCGTTTTTGCCCATTTCTCACCTGTTTTCAGCCCTTTTTGCCCATTTCTAACCAGATTTAAACTACCTTTGGCCATTGCTAACCCATTTTTACCCACTTCTAACCTGTCCGAAACCATTTTTGCCCATTGCTAAGTCATTTTAAGCCTTTTTATTTTCCTTTTCTAAAGCATTTTTTGTCAATTTCTAACCCTTTTTAAGGCTTTTTTTTTCTCCCCCCCCACCCTTTGCTAGTAATTTTGGCCCATTTTTCCCTGTTTTCAGCCATTTTTGGAAATTTCTAACCTAGTTTTGCCCTTTTCTAAACCCGTTTGAAGCCATTTTTGGCAATTTCTAAAACATTTTTGCCATTTCTATCCTACGTTTGCCCTTTTAAAACTCATTTTAAGCCAGTTTTGGCCATTTCTATCATATATTTGCCAAGTGTCAACCCGGTTTAAGCCATTTGTTTCCTTTTCTCACAAATTTTTGCTCATTTCTTTTCTGTTTTCAGCCATTTTTGGCCATTTCTAAACTAGTTTGGCCCAATTCTAACCCATTTCTTGGCCTTTTCGGGCCCATTTTTTTCCCATTTCTAAAATGTTTTACGCCTTTTTTGCCATTTCTAGCCCCTTTTTTGCGCATTTCTAACCCGCTTGAAGCAATTTTTGGCCATTTCTAACCTTTTTTATGCCACTTTTGGCTATTTCAAAGCCACATTTTGCCCTCGCTAACCCATTTTTTTTTTGCACTTCTAAGTCATTTTAAGTAGGTTTTGGCCGTTTCTAACCCAGTTCTGTCCAATTCTAACCCATTTGAAGCCATTTTTGGCTCTGTCTCGATAATTTTTGCCCTTTCTGTCTCATTTTTTTTCCCAGTTCTAATCCATTTTTGCCATTTCTAAACTGTTTTAAGCCAATGCTTGCCTTTTCTGACCCATTTTTGTGCATTTCTAACCCGTTTTCAGCCATTTTTACCCACTTCTAACCTGCCAGAAACCGCCTTTGGCCATTTCTCCCCCTTTTATTTTTGCACATTTCTAACCCCTTGAAAGCCATTTTTGGCTATGTCTCAATAATTTTTCTCCTTTCTGGCTCGTTTTTTCCCCACTTCTAATCCATTCTTGCCTATTTCTAAACCGTTTGAAGCCAGTGTTTGCCTTATCCGAACCATTTTTGCCCCTTTCTAACCTGTCTGAAGCCAGTTTGGTCTATTTCTTGCCCATTTCTGGCCACATCTCTCCTGTTTACAGCCCTATTTGGTCATTTCTAACATAAGTTTGCCATCTCTAACCCCTTTAATGCAATTTTCGTCTATTTCTAGACCAATTTGGGGCTTTTCTATCCCGTTTTGCTCGTTTCTAAGCCTTTTTAAGCCACTTTTTTCCTTTTCTTACTCGTTTTTGCCCATTTCTCACCTGTTTTCAGCCCTTTTTGCCCATTTCTAACCAGATTTAAACTACCTTTGGCCATTGCTAACCCATTTTTACCCACTTCTAACCTGTCCGAAACCATTTTTGCCCATTGCTAAGTCATTTTAAGCCTTTTTATTTTCCTTTTCTAAAGCATTTTTTGTCAATTTCTAACCCTTTTTAAGGCTTTTTTTTTCTCCCCCCCCCACCCTTTGCTAGTAATTTTGGCCCATTTTTCCCTGTTTTCAGCCATTTTTGGAAATTTCTAACCTAGTTTTGCCCTTTTCTAAACCCGTTTGAAGCCATTTTTGGCAATTTCTAAAACATTTTTGCCATTTCTATCCTACGTTTGCCCTTTTAAAACTCATTTTAAGCCAGTTTTGGCCATTTCTATCATATATTTGCCAAGTGTCAACCCGGTTTAAGCCATTTGTTTCCTTTTCTCACAAATTTTTGCTCATTTCTTTTCTGTTTTCAGCCATTTTTGGCCATTTCTAAACTAGTTTGGCCCAATTCTAACCCATTTCTTGGCCTTTTCGGGCCCATTTTTTTCCCATTTCTAAAATGTTTTACGCCTTTTTTGCCATTTCTAGCCCCTTTTTTGCGCATTTCTAACCCGCTTGAAGCAATTTTTGGCCATTTCTAACCTTTTTTATGCCACTTTTGGCTATTTCAAAGCCACATTTTGCCCTCGCTAACCCATTTTTTTTTTGCACTTCTAAGTCATTTTAAGTAGGTTTTGGCCGTTTCTAACCCAGTTCTGCCCAATTCTAACCCATTTGAAGCCATTTTTGGCTCTGTCTCGATAATTTTTGCCCTTTCTGTCTCATTTTTTTCCCAGTTCTAATCCATTTTTGCCATTTCTAAACTGTTTTAAGCCAATGCTTGCCTTTTCTGACCCATTTTTGTGCATTTCTAACCCGTTTTCAGCCATTTTTACCCACTTCTAACCTGCCAGAAACCGCCTTTGGCCATTTCTCCCCCTTTTATTTTTGCACATTTCTAACCCCTTGAAAGCCATTTTTGGCTATGTCTCAATAATTTTTCTCCTTTCTGGCTCGTTTTTTCCCCACTTCTAATCCATTCTTGCCTATTTCTAAACCGTTTGAAGCCAGTGTTTGCCTTATCCGAACCATTTTTGCCCCTTTCTAACCTGTCTGAAGCCAGTTTGGTCTATTTCTTGCCCATTTCTGGCCACATCTCTCCTGTTTACAGCCCTATTTGGTCATTTCTAACATAAGTTTGCCATCTCTAACCCCTTTAATGCAATTTTCGTCTATTTCTAGACCAATTTGGGGCTTTTCTATCCCGTTTTGCTCATTTCTAAGCCTTTTTAAGCCACTTTTTTTCCTTTTCTTACTCGTTTTTGCCCATTTCTCACCTGTTTTCAGCCCTTTTTGCCCATTTCTAACCAGATTTAAACTACCTTTGGCCATTGCTAACCCATTTTTACCCACTTCTAACCTGTCCGAAACCATTTTTGCCCATTGCTAAGTCATTTTAAGCCTTTTTATTTTCCTTTTCTAAAGCATTTTTTGTCAATTTCTAACCCTTTTTAAGGCTTTTTTTTTCTCCCCCCCCCACCCTTTGCTAGTAATTTTGGCCCATTTTTCCCTGTTTTCAGCCATTTTTGGAAATTTCTAACCTAGTTTTGCCCTTTTCTAAACCCGTTTGAAGCCATTTTTGGCAATTTCTAAAACATTTTTGCCATTTCTATCCTACGTTTGCCCTTTTAAAACTCATTTTAAGCCAGTTTTGGCCATTTCTATCATATATTTGCCAAGTGTCAACCCGGTTTAAGCCATTTGTTTCCTTTTCTCACAAATTTTTGCTCATTTCTTTTCTGTTTTCAGCCATTTTTGGCCATTTCTAAACTAGTTTGGCCCAATTCTAACCCATTTCTTGGCCTTTTCGGGCCCATTTCTTTCCCATTTCTAAAATGTTTTACGCCTTTTTTGCCATTTCTAGCCCCTTTTTTGCGCATTTCTAACCCGCTTGAAGCAATTTTTGGCCATTTCTAACCTTTTTTATGCCACTTTTGGCTATTTCAAAGCCACATTTTGCCCTCGCTAACCCATTTTTTTTTGCACTTCTAAGTCATTTTAAGTAGGTTTTGGCCGTTTCTAACCCAGTTCTGCCCAATTCTAACCCATTTGAAGCCATTTTTGGCTCTGTCTCGATAATTTTTGCCCTTTCTGTCTCATTTTTTTTCCCAGTTCTAATCCATTTTTGCCATTTCTAAACTGTTTTAAGCCAATGCTTGCCTTTTCTGACCCATTTTTGTGCATTTCTAACCCGTTTTCAGCCATTTTTACCCACTTCTAACCTGCCAGAAACCGCCTTTGGCCATTTCTCCCCCTTTTATTTTTGCACATTTCTAACCCCTTGAAAGCCATTTTTGGCTATGTCTCAATAATTTTTCTCCTTTCTGGCTCGTTTTTTCCCCACTTCTAATCCATTCTTGCCTATTTCTAAACCGTTTGAAGCCAGTGTTTGCCTTATCCGAACCATTTTTGCCCCTTTCTAACCTGTCTGAAGCCAGTTTGGTCTATTTCTTGCCCATTTCTGGCCACATCTCTCCTGTTTACAGCCCTATTTGGTCATTTCTAACATAAGTTTGCCATCTCTAACCCCTTTAATGCAATTTTCGTCTATTTCTAGACCAATTTGGGGCTTTTCTATCCCGTTTTGCTCGTTTCTAAGCCTTTTTAAGCCACTTTTTTCCTTTTCTTACTCGTTTTTGCCCATTTCTCACCTGTTTTCAGCCCTTTTTGCCCATTTCTAACCAGATTTAAACTACCTTTGGCCATTGCTAACCCATTTTTACCCACTTCTAACCTGTCCGAAACCATTTTTGCCCATTGCTAAGTCATTTTAAGCCTTTTTATTTTCCTTTTCTAAAGCATTTTTTGTCAATTTCTAAGCCTTTTTAAGGCTTTTTTTTTCTCCCCCCCCCACCCTTTGCTAGTAATTTTGGCCCATTTTTCCCTGTTTTCAGCCATTTTTGGAAATTTCTAACCTAGTTTTGCCCTTTTCTAAACCCGTTTGAAGCCATTTTTGGCAATTTCTAAAACATTTTTGCCATTTCTATCCTACGTTTGCCCTTTTAAAACTCATTTTAAGCCAGTTTTGGCCATTTCTATCATATATTTGCCAAGTGTCAACCCGGTTTAAGCCATTTGTTTCCTTTTCTCACAAATTTTTGCTCATTTCTTTTCTGTTTTCAGCCATTTTTGGCCATTTCTAAACTAGTTTGGCCCAATTCTAACCCATTTCTTGGCCTTTTCGGGCCCATTTCTTTCCCATTTCTAAAATGTTTTACGCCTTTTTTGCCATTTCTAGCCCCTTTTTTGCGCATTTCTAACCCGCTTGAAGCAATTTTTGGCCATTTCTAACCTTTTTTATGCCACTTTTGGCTATTTCAAAGCCACATTTTGCCCTCGCTAACCCATTTTTTTTTGCACTTCTAAGTCATTTTAAGTAGGTTTTGGCCGTTTCTAACCCAGTTCTGCCCAATTCTAACCCATTTGAAGCCATTTTTGGCTCTGTCTCGATAATTTTTGCCCTTTCTGTCTCATTTTTTTTCCCAGTTCTAATCCATTTTTGCCATTTCTAAACTGTTTTAAGCCAATGCTTGCCTTTTCTGACCCATTTTTGTGCATTTCTAACCCGTTTTCAGCCATTTTTACCCACTTCTAACCTGCCAGAAACCGCCTTTGGCCATTTCTCCCCCTTTTATTTTTGCACATTTCTAACCCCTTGAAAGCCATTTTTGGCTATGTCTCAATAATTTTTCTCCTTTCTGGCTCGTTTTTTCCCCACTTCTAATCCATTCTTGCCTATTTCTAAACCGTTTGAAGCCAGTGTTTGCCTTATCCGAACCATTTTTGCCCCTTTCTAACCTGTCTGAAGCCAGTTTGGTCTATTTCTTGCCCATTTCTGGCCACATCTCTCCTGTTTACAGCCCTATTTGGTCATTTCTAACATAAGTTTGCCATCTCTAACCCCTTTAATGCAATTTTCGTCTATTTCTAGACCAATTTGGGGCTTTTCTATCCCGTTTTGCTCGTTTCTAAGCCTTTTTAAGCCACTTTTTTCCTTTTCTTACTCGTTTTTGCCCATTTCTCACCTGTTTTCAGCCCTTTTTGCCCATTTCTAACCAGATTTAAACTACCTTTGGCCATTGCTAACCCATTTTTACCCACTTCTAACCTGTCCGAAACCATTTTTGCCCATTGCTAAGTCATTTTAAGCCTTTTTATTTTCCTTTTCTAAAGCATTTTTTGTCAATTTCTAACCCTTTTTAAGGCTTTTTTTTTCTCCCCCCCCCACCCTTTGCTAGTAATTTTGGCCCATTTTTCCCTGTTTTCAGCCATTTTTGGAAATTTCTAACCTAGTTTTGCCCTTTTCTAAACCCGTTTGAAGCCATTTTTGGCAATTTCTAAAACATTTTTGCCATTTCTATCCTACGTTTGCCCTTTTAAAACTCATTTTAAGCCAGTTTTGGCCATTTCTATCATATATTTGCCAAGTGTCAACCCGGTTTAAGCCATTTGTTTCCTTTTCTCACAAATTTTTGCTCATTTCTTTTCTGTTTTCAGCCATTTTTGGCCATTTCTAAACTAGTTTGGCCCAATTCTAACCCATTTCTTGGCCTTTTCGGGCCCATTTTTTTCCCATTTCTAAAATGTTTTACACCTTTTTTGCCATTTCTAACCCCTTTTTGGCGCATTTCTAACCCGCTTGAAGCAATTTTTGGCCATTTCTAACCTTTTTTATGCCACTTTTGGCTATTTCAAAGCCACATTTTGCCCTCGCTAACCCATTTTTTTTTTGCACTTCTAAGTCATTTTAAGTAGGTTTTGGCCGTTTCTAACCCAGTTCTGCCCAATTCTAACCCATTTGAAGCCATTTTTGGCTCTGTCTCGATAATTTTTGCCCTTTCTGTCTCATTTTTTTCCCAGTTCTAATCCATTTTTGCCATTTCTAAACTGTTTTAAGCCAATGCTTGCCTTTTCTGACCCATTTTTGTGCATTTCTAACCCGTTTTCAGCCATTTTTACCCACTTCTAACCTGCCAGAAACCGCCTTTGGCCATTTCTCCCCCTTTTATTTTTGCACATTTCTAACCCCTTGAAAGCCATTTTTGGCTATGTCTCAATAATTTTTCTCCTTTCTGGCTCGTTTTTTCCCCACTTCTAATCCATTCTTGCCTATTTCTAAACCGTTTGAAGCCAATGTTTGCCTTATCCGAACCATTTTTGCCCCTTTCTAACCTGTCTGAAGCCAGTTTGGTCTATTTCTTGCCCATTTCTGGCCACATCTCTCCTGTTTACAGCCCTATTTGGTCATTTCTAACATAAGTTTGCCATCTCTAACCCCTTTAATGCAATTTTCGTCTATTTCTAGACCAATTTGGGGCTTTTCTATCCCGTTTTGCTCATTTCTAAGCCTTTTTAAGCCACTTTTTTCCTTTTCTTACTCGTTTTTTGCCCATTTCTCACCTGTTTTCAGCCCTTTTTGCCCATTTCTAACCAGATTTAAACTACCTTTGGCCATTGCTAACCCATTTTTACCCACTTCTAACCTGTCCGAAACCATTTTTGCCCATTGCTAAGTCATTTTAAGCCTTTTTATTTTCCTTTTCTAAAGCATTTTTTGTCAATTTCTAACCCTTTTTAAGGCTTTTTTTTTCTCCCCCCCCCACCCTTTGCTAGTAATTTTGGCCCATTTTTCCCTGTTTTCAGCCATTTTTGGAAATTTCTAACCTAGTTTTGCCCTTTTCTAAACCCGTTTGAAGCCATTTTTGGCAATTTCTAAAACATTTTTGCCATTTCTATCCTACGTTTGCCCTTTTAAAACTCATTTTAAGCCAGTTTTGGCCATTTCTATCATATATTTGCCAAGTGTCAACCCGGTTTAAGCCATTTGTTTCCTTTTCTCACAAATTTTTGCTCATTTCTTTTCTGTTTTCAGCCATTTTTGGCCATTTCTAAACTAGTTTGGCCCAATTCTAACCCATTTCTTGGCCTTTTCGGGCCCATTTTTTTCCCATTTCTAAAATGTTTTACGCCTTTTTTGCCATTTCTAGCCCCTTTTTGGCGCATTTCTAACCCGCT
This sequence comes from Melopsittacus undulatus, assembly GCF_012275295.1. NCBI lineage: Eukaryota > Metazoa > Chordata > Aves > Psittaciformes > Psittaculidae > Melopsittacus > Melopsittacus undulatus. The sequence continues at coordinate 39,055 of NW_022994151.1, read as the reverse complement.
TGAAGCAATTTTTGGCCATTTCTAACCTTTTTTATGCCACTTTTGGCTATTTCAAAGCCACATTTTGCCCTCGCTAACCCATTTTTTTTTGCACTTCTAAGTCATTTTAAGTAGGTTTTGGCCGTTTCTAACCCAGTTCTGCCCAATTCTAACCCATTTGAAGCCATTTTTGGCTCTGTCTCGATAATTTTTGCCCTTTCTGTCTCATTTTTTTTCCCAGTTCTAATCCATTTTTGCCATTTCTAAACTGTTTTTAAGCCAATGCTTGCCTTTTCTGACCCATTTTTGTGCATTTCTAACCCGTTTTCAGCCATTTTTACCCACTTCTAACCTGCCAGAAACCGCCTTTGGCCATTTCTGCCCCTTTTATTTTTGCACATTTCTAACCCCTTGAAAGCCATTTTTGGCTATGTCTCAATAATTTTTCTCCTTTCTGGCTCGTTTTTTCCCCACTTCTAATCCATTCTTGCCTATTTCTAAACCGTTTGAAGCCAGTGTTTGCCTTATCCGAACCATTTTTGCCCCTTTCTAACCTGTCTGAAGCCAGTTTGGTCTATTTCTTGCCCATTTCTGGCCACATCTCTCCTGTTTACAGCCCTATTTGGTCATTTCTAACATAAGTTTGCCATCTCTAACCCCTTTAATGCAATTTTCGTCTATTTCTAGACCAATTTGGGGCTTTTCTATCCCGTTTTGCTCATTTCTAAGCCTTTTTAAGCCACTTTTTTCCTTTTCTTACTCGTTTTTGCCCATTTCTCACCTGTTTTCAGCCCTTTTTGCCCATTTCTAACCAGATTTAAACTACCTTTGGCCATTGCTAACCCATTTTTACCCACTTCTAACCTGTCCGAAACCATTTTTGCCCATTGCTAAGTCATTTTAAGCCTTTTTATTTTCCTTTTCTAAAGCATTTTTTGTCAATTTCTAACCCTTTTTAAGGCTTTTTTTTTCTCCCCCCCCACCCTTTGCTAGTAATTTTGGCCCATTTTTCCCTGTTTTCAGCCATTTTTGGAAATTTCTAACCTAGTTTTGCCCTTTTCTAAACCCGTTTGAAGCCATTTTTGGCAATTTCTAAAACATTTTTGCCATTTCTATCCTACGTTTGCCCTTTTAAAACTCATTTTAAGCCAGTTTTGGCCATTTCTATCATATATTTGCCAAGTGTCAACCCGGTTTAAGCCATTTGTTTCCTTTTCTCACAAATTTTTGCTCATTTCTTTTCTGTTTTCAGCCATTTTTGGCCATTTCTAAACTAGTTTGGCCCAATTCTAACCCATTTCTTGGCCTTTTCGGGCCCATTTTTTTCCCATTTCTAAAATGTTTTACGCCTTTTTTGCCATTTCTAGCCCCTTTTTTGCGCATTTCTAACCCGCTTGAAGCAATTTTTGGCCATTTCTAACCTTTTTTATGCCACTTTTGGCTATTTCAAAGCCACATTTTGCCCTCGCTAACCCATTTTTTTTTTGCACTTCTAAGTCATTTTAAGTAGGTTTTGGCCGTTTCTAACCCAGTTCTGCCCAATTCTAACCCATTTGAAGCCATTTTTGGCTCTGTCTCGATAATTTTTGCCCTTTCTGTCTCATTTTTTTTCCCAGTTCTAATCCATTTTTGCCATTTCTAAACTGTTTAAGCCAATGCTTGCCTTTTCTGACCCATTTTTGTGCATTTCTAACCCGTTTTCAGCCATTTTTACCCACTTCTAACCTGCCAGAAACCGCCTTTGGCCATTTCTCCCCCTTTTATTTTTGCACATTTCTAACCCCTTGAAAGCCATTTTTGGCTATGTCTCAATAATTTTTCTCCTTTCTGGCTCGTTTTTTTCCCCACTTCTAATCCATTCTTGCCTATTTCTAAACCGTTTGAAGCCAATGTTTGCCTTATCCGAACCATTTTTGCCCCTTTCTAACCTGTCTGAAGCCAGTTTGGTCTATTTCTAGCCCATTTCTGGCCACATCTATCCTGTTTACAGCCCTATTTGGTCATTTCTAACATAAGTTTGCCATCTCTAACCCCTTTAATGCAATTTTCGTCTATTTCTAGACCAATTTGGGGCTTTTCTATCCCGTTTGCTCATTTCTAAGCCTTTTTAAGCCACTTTTTTCCTTTTCTTACTCGTTTTTTGCCCATTTCTCACCTGTTTTCAGCCCTTTTTGCCCATTTCTAACCAGATTTAAAACTACCTTTGGCCATTGCTAACCCATTTTTACCCACTTCTAACCTGTCCGAAACCATTTTGCCCATTGCTAAGTCATTTTAAGCCTTTTTATTTTCCTTTTCTAAAGCATTTTTTGTCAATTTCTAACCCTTTTTAAGGCTTTTTTTTTCTCCCCCCCCCACCCTTTGCTAGTAATTTTGGCCCATTTTTCCCTGTTTTCAGCCATTTTTGGAAATTTCTAACCTAGTTTTGCCCTTTTCTAAACCCGTTTGAAGCCATTTTTGGCAATTTCTAAAACATTTTTGCCATTTCTATCCTACGTTTGCCCTTTTAAAACTCATTTTAAGCCAGTTTTGGCCATTTCTATCATATATTTGCCAAGTGTCAACCCGGTTTAAGCCATTTGTTTCCTTTTCTCACAAATTTTTGCTCATTTCTTTTCTGTTTTCAGCCATTTTTGGCCATTTCTAAACTAGTTTGGCCCAATTCTAACCCATTTCTTGGCCTTTTCGGGCCCATTTTTTTCCCATTTCTAAAATGTTTTACGCCTTTTTTGCCATTTCTAGCCCCTTTTTTGCGCATTTCTAACCCGCTTGAAGCAATTTTTGGCCATTTCTAACCTTTTTTATGCCACTTTTGGCTATTTCAAAGCCACATTTTGCCCTCGCTAACCCATTTTTTTTTTGCACTTCTAAGTCATTTTAAGTAGGTTTTGGCCGTTTCTAACCCAGTTCTGCCCAATTCTAACCCATTTGAAGCCATTTTTGGCTCTGTCTCGATAATTTTTGCCCTTTCTGTCTCATTTTTTTTTCCCAGTTCTAATCCATTTTTGCCATTTCTAAACTGTTTTAAGCCAATGCTTGCCTTTTCTGACCCATTTTTGTGCATTTCTAACCCGTTTCAGCCATTTTTACCCACTTCTAACCTGCCAGAAACCGCCTTTGGCCATTTCTCCCCCTTTTATTTTTGCACATTTCTAACCCCTTGAAAGCCATTTTTGGCTATGTCTCAATAATTTTTCTCCTTTCTGGCTCGTTTTTTCCCCACTTCTAATCCATTCTTGCCTATTTCTAAACCGTTTGAAGCCAGTGTTTGCCTTATCCGAACCATTTTTGCCCCTTTCTAACCTGTCTGAAGCCAGTTTGGTCTATTTCTTAGCCCATTTCTGGCCACATCTATCCTGTTTACAGCCCTATTTGGTCATTTCTAACATAAGTTTGCCATCTCTAACCCCTTTAATGCAATTTTCGTCTATTTCTAGACCAATTTGGGGCTTTTCTATCCCGTTTTGCTCATTTCTAAGCCTTTTTAAGCCACTTTTTTCCTTTTCTTACTCGTTTTTGCCCATTTCTCACCTGTTTTCAGCCCTTTTGCCCATTTCTAACCAGATTTAAACTACCTTTGGCCATTGCTAACCCATTTTTACCCACTTCTAACCTGTCCGAAACCATTTTTGCCCATTGCTAAGTCATTTTAAGCCTTTTTATTTTCCTTTTCTAAAGCATTTTTTGTCAATTTCTAAGCCTTTTTAAGGCTTTTTTTTTCTCCCCCCCCCACCCTTTGCTAGTAATTTTGGCCCATTTTTCCCCTGTTTTCAGCCATTTTTGGAAATTTCTAACCTAGTTTTGCCCTTTTCTAAACCCGTTTGAAGCCATTTTGGCAATTTCTAAAACATTTTTGCCATTTCTATCCTACGTTTGCCCTTTTAAAACTCATTTTAAGCCAGTTTTGGCCATTTCTATCATATATTTGCCAAGTGTCAACCCGGTTTAAGCCATTTGTTTCCTTTTCTCACAAATTTTTGCTCATTTCTTTTCTGTTTTCAGCCATTTTTGGCCATTTCTAAACTAGTTTGGCCCAATTCTAACCCGTTTCTTGGCCTTTTCGGGCCCATTTTTTTTCCCATTTCTAAAATGTTTTACGCCTTTTTTTGCCATTTCTAGCCCCTTTTTTGCGCATTTCTAACCCGCTTGAAGCAATTTTTGGCCATTTCTAACCTTTTTTATGCCACTTTTTGGCTATTTCAAAGCCACATTTTGCCCTCGCTAACCCATTTTTTTTTTGCACTTCTAAGTCATTTTAAGTAGGTTTTGGCCGTTTCTAACCCAGTTCTGCCAATTCTAACCCATTTGAAGCCATTTTTGGCTCTGTCTCGATAATTTTTGCCCTTTCTGTCTCATTTTTTTCCCAGTTCTAATCCATTTTTGCCATTTCTAAACTGTTTTTAAGCCAATGCTTGCCTTTTCTGACCCATTTTTGTGCATTTCTAACCCGTTTTCAGCCAATTTTTACACACTTCTAACCTGCCAGAAACCGCCTTTGGCCATTTCTTCCCCCTTTTATTTTTGCGCATTTCTAAACCCGTTTGAAGCCATTTTTGGCTATGTCTCAATAATTTTTCTCCTTTCTGGCTCGTTTTTTCCCCACTTCTAATCCATTCTTGCCTATTTCTAAACCGTTTGAAGCCGGTGTTTGCCTTATCCGAACGATTTTTGCCCCTTTCTAACCTGTCTGAAGCCAGTTTTTTCTATTTCTTGCCCATTTCTGGCCACATCTATCCTGTTTACAGCCCTATTTGGTCATTTCTAGCATAAGTTTGCCATCTCTAACCCCTTTAATGCAATTTTCGTCTATTTCTAGACCAATTTGGGGCTTTTCTATCCCGTTTTGCTCATTTCTAAGCCTTTTTAAGCCACTTTTTTCCTTTTCTTACTCGTTTTTGCCCATTTCTCACCTGTTTTCAGCCCTTTTTGCCCATTTCTAACCAGATTTAAACTACCTTTGGCCATTGCTAACCCATTTTTAACCCACTTCTAACCTGTCCGAAAACCATTTTTGCCCATTCTAAGTCATTTTAAGCCTTTTATTTCCTTTTCTAAAGCATTTTTGTCAATTTCTAACCCTTTTAAGGGCTTTTTTTTTCTCCCCCCCACCCTTTGCTAGTAATTTTGGCCCATTTTTCCCTGTTTTCAGCCATTTTTGGAAATTTCTAACCTAGTTTTGCCCTTTTCTAAACCCGTTTGAAGCCATTTTTGGCAATTTCTAAAACATTTTTGCCATTTCTATCCTCCGTTTGCCCTTTTAAAACTCATTTTAAGCCAGTTTTGGCCCATTTCTATCATATATTTGCCAAGTGTCAACCCGGTTTAAGCCATTTGTTTCCTTTTCTCACAAATTTTTGCTCATTTCTTTTCTGTTTTCAGCCATTTTTGGCCATTTCTAAACTAGTTTGGCCCAATTCTAACCCATTTCTTGGCCTTTTCGGGCCATTTTTTTCCCATTTCTAAAATGTTTTACGCCTTTTTTGCCATTTCTAGCCCCTTTTTTGCGCATTTCTAACCCGCTTGAAGCAATTTTTGGCCATTTCTAACCTTTTTTATGCCACTTTTGGCTATTTCAAAGCCACATTTTGCCCTCGCTAACCCATTTTTTTTTGCACTTCTAAGTCATTTTAAGTAGGTTTTGGCCGTTTCTAACCCAGTTCTGCCCAATTCTAACCCATTTGAAGCCATTTTTGGCTCTGTCTCGATAATTTTTGCCCTTTCTGTCTCATTTTTTTCCCAGTTCTAATCCATTTTTGCCATTTCTAAACTGTTTTAAGCCAATGCTTGCCTTTTCTGACCCATTTTTGTGCATTTCTAACCCGTTTTCAGCCATTTTTACCCACTTCTAACCTGCCAGAAACCGCCTTTGGCCATTTCTCCCCCTTTTATTTTTGCACATTTCTAACCCCTTGAAAGCCATTTTTGGCTATGTCTCAATAATTTTTCTCCTTTCTGGCTCGTTTTTTCCCCACTTCTAATCCATTCTTGCCTATTTCTAAACCGTTTGAAGCCAATGTTTGCCTTATCCGAACCATTTTTGCCCCTTTCTAACCTGTCTGAAGCCAGTTTGGTCTATTTCTTGCCCATTTCTGGCCACATCTATCCTGTTTACAGCCCTATTTGGTCATTTCTAACATAAGTTTGCCATCTCTAACCCCTTTAATGCAATTTTCGTCTATTTCTAGACCAATTTGGGGCTTTTCTATCCCGTTTTGCTCATTTCTAAGCCTTTTTAAGCCACTTTTTCCTTTTTACTCGTTTTTGCCCATTTCTCACCTGTTTTCAGCCCTTTTTGCCCATTTCTAACCAGATTTAAACTACCTTTGGCCATTGCTAACCCATTTTTACCCACTTCTAACCTGTCCGAAACCATTTTGCCCATTGCTAAGTCATTTTAAGCCTTTTTATTTTCCTTTTCTAAAGCATTTTTTGTCAATTTCTAACCCTTTTTAAGTTTTTTTTTCTCCCCCCCCCCTTTTTGCTTTTAATTTTTTCCCTTTTTTTTTTCAGCCATTTTTGGAAATTTTTTTTTTTTTTTGCCTTTTTCTAAACCGTTTGAATTTTTGGCAATTTCTAAAACTTTTTTTTCTATCCTACGTTTTTTAAAACTCATTTTTGCCATTTTGGCCATTTTTTTTTTTTGTTTTTTTTTTTTTTTTTTTTTTCTTTTCTCACAATTTTTGCTTTTCTTTTCTGTTTTCAGCCATTTTTGGCCATTTCTTAACTAGTTTGGCCCAATTTTAACCCTTTTTTTATTTTTTTTTTTTTTTTTTGTTTCTAATGTTTTACGCCTTTTTTGCCATTTCTAGCCCCTTTTGGCGCATTTTTTTTTTTTTTGAAGCTTTTTTGGCCATTTTAACTTTTTTTTTTTTTTTTTTTTTTTTTTTTTTTTTTTTTTTTTTTTTTTTTTTTTTTTTTTTTTTTTTTTTTTTTTTTTTTTTTTTTGTTTTGGCCGTTTCTTTTTTGTTTTGAATTCTAACCCATTTGAAGCCATTTTTTTTCTGTCTCGATAATTTTTGCCCTTTCTGTCTCATTTTTTTTTTTTTTTTTTTTTTTTTTTTTTTTTTCTAAACTTTTTTAAGCCAATGCTTGCCTTTTTTGACCCATTTTTGTGCATTTCTAACCCGTTTTCAGCCATTTTTACCCACTTTTAACCTGCCAGAAACCCCTTTTTTCTTTTTTTTTTTTTTGCACATTTCTTTTCCTTTTTTTTTTTTTTTCTTTTCTTTTTTTTTTTTTCCTTTTTTTTCTTTTTTTTTCCCCACTTTTAATCCATTTTTTCTTTTCTAAACCGTTTGAAAGTGTTTGCCTTTTCCCCTTTTCTTTTTTTCTTTCTAACCTTTTTTTTTTTTTTTGGTCTATTTCTAGCCCATTTCTGGCCACTTATCCTGTTTACATTTTTTTTCTTTTTTTTTTTTTTTTTTTTTTTTTAACCCCTTTTTTGCAATTTTCGTCTATTTCTATTTCAATTTTTTTTTTTTTTTTTTTGCTTTTTTCTAAGCCTTTTTAAGCCACTTTTTCCCTTTTCTTACTCGTTTTTTGCCCATTTCTCACCTGTTTTCAGCCCTTTTTGCCCATTTCTAACCAGATTTAAACTACCTTTGGCCATTGCTAACCCATTTTTACCCACTTCTAACCTGTCCGAAACCATTTTTGCCCATTGCTAAGTCATTTTAAGCCTTTTTATTTTCCTTTTCTAAAGCATTTTTTGTCAATTTCTAACCCTTTTTAAGGCTTTTTTTTTCTCCCCCCCACCCTTTGCTAGTAATTTTGGCCCATTTTCCCCTGTTTTCAGCCATTTTTTGGAAATTTCTAACCTAGTTTTGCCCTTTTCTAAACCCGTTTGAAGCCATTTTTGGCAATTTCTAAAACATTTTTGCCATTTCTATCCTACGTTTGCCCTTTTAAAACTCATTTTAAGCCAGTTTTGGCCATTTCTATCATATATTTGCCAAGTGTCAACCCGGTTTAAGCCATTTGTTTCCTTTTCTCACAAATTTTTGCTCATTTCTTTTCTGTTTTCAGCCATTTTTGGCCATTTCTAAACTAGTTTTGGCCCAATTCTAACCCGTTTCTTGGCCTTTTCGGGCCCATTTTTTTCCCATTTCTAAAATGTTTTACGCCTTTTTTGCCATTTCTAGCCCCTTTTTTGCGGCATTTCTAACCCGCTTGAAGCAATTTTTGGCCATTTCTAACTTTTTTATGCCACTTTTGGCTATTTCAAAGCCACATTTTGCCCTCGCTAACCCATTTTTTTTTGCACTTCTAAGTCATTTTAAGTAGGTTTTGGCCGTTTCTAACCCAGTTCTGCCCAATTCTAACCCAATTTGAAGCCATTTTTTGGCTCCTGTCCTCGATAATTTTTGCCCTTTCTGTCTCATTTTTTTCCCAGTTCTAATCCATTTTTGCCATTTCTAAACTGTTTTAAGCCAATGCTTGCCTTTTCTGACCCATTTTTGTGCATTTCTAACCCGTTTTCAGCCATTTTTACCCACTTCTAACCTGCCAGAAACCGCCTTTGGCCATTTCTCCCCCTTTTATTTTTGCACATTTCTAACCCCTTGAAAGCCATTTTTTGGCTATGTCTCAATAATTTTTCTCCTTTCTGGCTCGTTTTTTTTCCCCACTTCTAATCCATTCTTGCCTATTTCTAAACCGTTTGAAGCCAGTGTTTGCCTTATCCGAACGATTTTTGCCCCTTTCTAACCTGTCTGAAGGCCAGTTTGGGTCTATTTCTGGCCCATTTCTGGCCACATCTATCCTGTTTACAGCCCTATTTGGTCATTTCTAACATAAGTTTGCCATCTCTAACCCCTTAATGCAATTTTCGTCTATTTCTAGACCAATTTGGGGCTTTTCTATCCCGTTTTTGCTCATTTCTAAGCCTTTTTAAGCCACTTTTTTCCTTTTCTTACTCGTTTTTTCCCATTTCTCACCTGTTTTCAGCCTTTTTGCCCATTTCTAAACCAGATTTAAACTACCTTTGGCCATTGCTAACCCATTTTTACCCACTTCTAACCTGTCCGAAACCATTTTTGCCCATTGCTAAGTCATTTTAAGCCTTTTTATTTTCCTTTTCTAAAGCATTTTTGTCAATTTCTAACCCTTTTTAAGGCTTTTTTTTTCTCCCCCCCACCCTTTGCTAGTAATTTTGGCCCATTTTTCCCTGTTTTCAGCCATTTTTGGAAATTTCTAACCTAGTTTTGCCCTTTTCTAAACCCGTTTGAAGCCATTTTTGGCAATTTCTAAAACATTTTTGCCATTTCTATCCTACGTTTGCCCTTTTAAAACTCATTTAAGCAGTTTGGCCATTTCTATCATATATTTGCCAAGTGTCAACCCGGTTTAAGCCATTTGTTTCTTTTCTCACAAATTTTTGCTCATTTCTTTTCTGTTTTCAGCCATTTTTGGCCATTTCTAAACTAGTTTGGCCCAATTCTAACCCGATTTCTTGGCCTTTTCGGGCCCTTTTTTGCCATTTCTAAAATGTTTTACGCCTTTTTTGCCATTTCTAGCCCCTTTTTTGCGCATTTCTAACCCGCTTGAAGCAATTTTTGGCCATTTCTAACCTTTTTTATGCCACTTTTGGCTATTTCAAAGCCACATTTTGCCCTCGCTAACCCATTTTTTTTTTGCACTTCTAAGTCATTTTAAGTAGGTTTTGGCCGTTTCTAACCCAGTTCTGCCCAATTCTAACCATTTGAAGCCATTTTGGCTCTGTCTCGATAATTTTTTGCCCTTTCGTCTCATTGTTTTTCCCAGTTCTAATCCATTTTTGCCATTTCTAAACTGTTTTAAGCAATGCTTGCCTTTTTCTGACCCATTTTTGTGCATTTCTAACCCGTTTTCAGCCATTTTTACCCACTTCTAACCTGCCAGAAACCGCCTTTGGGCCATTTCTCCCCCTTTTATTTTGGCACATTTCTAACCCCTTGAAAGCCATTTTTGGCTATGTCTCAATAAATTTTTCTCCTTTCTGGCTCGTTTTTTTCCCCACTTCTAATCCATTCTTGCCTATTTCTAAACCGTTTGAAGCCAATGTTTGCCTTATCCGAACCATTTTTGCCCCTTTCTAACCTGTCTGAAGCCAGTTTGGTCTATTTCTTGCCCATTTCTGGCCACATCTATCCTGTTTACAGCCCTATTTGGTCATTTCTAACATAAGTTTGCCATCTCAACCCCTTTAATGCAATTTTCGTCTATTTCTAGACCAATTTGGGGCTTTTCTATCCCGTTTTGCTCATTTCTAAGCCTTTTTAAGCCACTTTTTTCCTTTTCTTACTCGTTTTTGCCCATTTCTCACCTGTTTTCAGCCCTTTTTGCCCATTTCTAACCAGATTTAAACTACCTTTGGCCATTGCTAACCCATTTTTACCCACTTCTAACCTGTCCGAAACCATTTTTGCCCATTGCTAAGTCATTTTAAGCCTTTTTATTTTCCTTTTCTAAAGCATTTTTTGTCAATTTCTAACCCTTTTTAAGCTTTTTTTTTCTCCCCCCACCCTTTGCTAGTAATTTTGGCCCATTTTTCCCTGTTTTCAGCCATTTTTGGAAATTTCTAACCTAGTTTTGCCCTTTTCTAAACCCGTTTGAAGCCATTTTTGGCAATTTCTAAAACATTTTTGCCATTTCTATCCTACGTTTGCCCTTTTAAAACTCATTTTAAGCCAGTTTTGGCCATTTCTATCATATATTTGCCAAGTGTCAACCCGGTTAAGCCATTTGTTTCCTTTTCTCACAAATTTTTGCTCATTTCTTTTCTGTTTTCAGCCGTTTTTGGCCATTTCTAAACTAGTTTGGCCCAATTCTAACCCATTTCTTGGCCTTTTCGTGCCCATTTCTTTTCCCATTTCTAAAATGTTTTACGCCTTTTTTGCCATTTCTAGCCCCTTTTTTGCGCATTTCTAACCCGCTTGAAGCAATTTTTGGCCATTTCTAACCTTTTTTATGCCACTTTTGGCTATTTCAAAGCCACATTTTGCCCTCGCTAACCCATTTTTTTTTTGCACTTCTAAGTCATTTTAAGTAGGTTTTGGCCGTTTCTAACCCAGTTCTGCCCAATTCTAACCCATTTGAAGCCATTTTTGGCTCTGTCTCGATAATTTTTGCCCTTTCTGTCTCATTTTTTTCCCAGTTCTAATCCATTTTTGCCATTTCTAAACTGTTTTAAGCCAATGCTTGCCTTTTCTGACCCATTTTTGTGCATTTCTAACCCGTTTTCAGCCATTTTTACCCACTTCTAACCTGCCAGAAACCGCCTTTGGCCATTTCTCCCCCTTTTATTTTTGCACATTTCTAACCCCTTGAAAGCCATTTTTGGCTATGTCTCAATAATTTTTCTCCTTTCTGGCTCGTTTTTTCCCCACTTCTAATCCATTCTTGCCTATTTCTAAACCGTTTGAAGCCAATGTTTGCCTTATCCGAACCATTTTTGCCCCTTTCTAACCTGTCTGAAGCCAGTTTGGTCTATTTCTTGCCCATTTCTGGCCACATCTATCCTGTTTACAGCCCTATTTGGTCATTTCTAACATAAGTTTGCCATCTCAACCCCTTTAATGCAATTTTGTCTATTTCTAGACCAATTTGGGGCTTTTCTATCCCGTTTTGCTCATTTCTAAGCCTTTTTAAGCCACTTTTTTTCCTTTTCTTACTCGTTTTTGCCCATTTCTCACTCACTGTTTTCAGCCCTTTTTGCCCATTTCTAACCAGATTTAAACTACCTTTGGCCATTGCTAACCCATTTTTACCCACTTCTAACCTGTCCGAAACCATTTTTGCCCATTGCTAAGTCATTTTAAGCCTTTTTATTTTCCTTTTCTAAAGCATTTTTTGTCAATTTCTAACCCTTTTTAAGGCTTTTTTTTTTCTCCCCCCCACCCTTTGCTAGTAATTTTGGCCCATTTTTCCCTGTTTTCAGCCATTTTTGGAAATTTCTAACCTAGTTTTGCCCTTTTCTAAACCCGTTTGAAGCCATTTTTGGCAATTTCTAAAACATTTTTGCCATTTCTATCCTACGTTTGCCCTTTTAAAACTCATTTTAAGCCAGTTTTGGCCATTTCTATCATATATTTGCCAAGTGTCAACCCGGTTTAAGCCATTTGTTTCCTTTTCTCACAAATTTTTGCTCATTTCTTTTCTGTTTTCAGCCATTTTTTGGCCATTTCTAAACTAGTTTGGCCCAATTCTAACCCATTTCTTGGCCTTTTCAGGCCCATTTTTTTTCCCATTTCTAAAATGTTTTACGCCTTTTTTGCCATTTCTAGCCCCTTTTTTGCGCATTTCTAACCCGCTTGAAGCAATTTTTGGCCATTTCTAACCTTTTTTATGCCACTTTTGGCTATTTCAAAGCCACATTTTGCCCTCGCTAACCCATTTTTTTTTTTGCACTTCTAAGTCATTTTAAGTAGGTTTTGGCCGTTTCTAACCCAGTTCTGCCCAATTCTAACCCATTTGAAGCCATTTTTGGCTCTGTCTCGATAATTTTTGCCCTTTCTGTCTCATTTTTTCCCAGTTCTAATCCATTTTTGCCATTTCTAAACTGTTTTAAGCCAATGCTTGCCTTTTCTGACCCATTTTTGTGCATTTCTAACCCGTTTTCAGCCATTTTTACCCACTTCTAACCTGCCAGAAACCGCCTTTGGCCATTTCTCCCCCTTTTATTTTTGCACATTTCTAACCCCTTGAAAGCCATTTTTGGCTATGTCTCAATAATTTTTTCTCCTTTCTGGCTCGTTTTTTCCCCACTTCTAATCCATTCTTGCCTATTTCTAAACCGTTTGAAGCCAATGTTTGCCTTATCCGAACTTTTTTGCCCCTTTCTAACCTGTCTGAAGCCAGTTTGGTCTATTTCTTGCCCATTTCTGGCCACATCTATCCTGTTTACAGCCCTATTTGGTCATTTCTAACATAAGTTTGCCATCTCTAACCCCTTTAATGCAATTTTTGTCTATTTCTAGACCAATTTGGGGCTTTTCTATCCCGTTTTGCTCATTTCTAAGCCTTTTTAAGCCACTTTTTTTTTTCTTTTCTTACTCGTTTTTTGCCCATTTCTCACCTGTTTTCAGCCCTTTTTGCCCATTTCTAACCAGATTTAAACTACCTTTGGCCATTGCTAACCCATTTTTACCCACTTCTAACCTGTCCGAAACCATTTTTGCCCATTGCTAAGTCATTTTAAGCCTTTTTATTTTCCTTTTCTAAAGCATTTTTTTGTCAATTTCTAACCCTTTTTAAGGCTTTTTTTTTCTCCCCCCCCCCACCCTTTGCTAGTAATTTTGGCCCATTTTTCCCTGTTTTCAGCCATTTTTGGAAATTTCTAACCTAGTTTTGCCCTTTTCTAAACCCGTTTGAAGCCATTTTTGGCAATTTCTAAAACATTTTTGCCATTTCTATCCTACGTTTGCCCTTTTAAAACTCATTTTAAGCCAGTTTTGGCCATTTCTATCATATATTTGCCAAGTGTCAACCCGGTTTAAGCCATTTGTTTCCTTTTCTCACAAATTTTTGCTCATTTCTTTTCTGTTTTCAGCCATTTTTGGCCATTTCTAAACTAGTTTGGCCCAATTCTAACCCATTTCTTGGCCTTTTCGTGCCCATTTTTTTCCCATTTCTAAAATGTTTTACGCCTTTTTTGCCATTTCTAGCCCCTTTTTTGCGCATTTCTAACCCGCTTGAAGCAATTTTTGGCCATTTCTAACCTTTTTTATGCCACTTTTGGCTATTTCAAAGCCACATTTTGCCCTCGCTAACCCATTTTTTTTTGCACTTCTAAGTCATTTTAAGTAGGTTTTGGCCGTTTCTAACCCAGTTCTGCCCAATTCTAACCCATTTGAAGCCATTTTGGCTCTGTCTCGATAATTTTTGCCCTTTCTGTCTCATTTTTTTTCCCAGTTCTAATCCATTTTTGCCATTCTTTCAATTCCATTTTCCAATTCATTTTTGCAAACTGTTTTAAGCCAATGCTTGCCTTTTCTGACCCATTTTTGTGCATTTCTAACCCGTTTTCAGCCATTTTTACCCACTTCTAACCTGCCAGAAACCGCCTTTGGCCATTTCTCCCCCTTTTATTTTTGCACATTTCTAACCCATTTGAAGCCATTTTTGGCTCTGTCTCGATAATTTTTGCCCTTTCTGTCTCATTTTTTTTCCCAGTTCTAATCCATTCTTGCCTATTTCTAAACCGTTTGAAGCCAATGTTTGCCTTATCCGAACCATTTTTGCCCCTTTCTAACCTGTCTGAAGCCAGTTTGGTCTATTTCTTGCCCATTTCTGGCCACATCTATCCTGTTTACAGCCCTATTTGGTCATTTCTAACATAAGTTTGCCATCTCTAACCCCTTTAATGCAATTTTTGTCTATTTCTAGACCAATTTGGGGCTTTTCTATCCCGTTTTGCTCATTTCTAAGCCTTTTTAAGCCACTTTTTTCCTTTTCTTACTCGTTTTTGCCCATTTCTCACCTGTTTTCAGCCTTTTTTGCCCATTTCTAACCAGATTTAAACTACCTTTGGCCATTGCTAACCCATTTTTACCCACTTCTAACCTGTCCGAAACCATTTTTGCCCATTGCTAAGTCATTTTAAGCCTTTTTATTTTCCTTTTCTAAAGCATTTTTTGTCAATTTCTAACCCTTTTTAAGGCTTTTTTTTCCCCCCCCCCACCCTTTGCTAGTAATTTTGGCCCATTTTTCCCTGTTTTCAGCCTTTTTGGAATTTTTAAATTTCTAACCTAGTTTTGCCCTTTTCTAAACCCGTTTGAAGCCATTTTTGGCAATTTCTAAAACATTTTTGCCATTTCTATCCTACGTTTGCCCTTTTAAAACTCATTTTAAGCCAGTTTTGGCCATTTCTATCATATATTTGCCAAGTGTCAACCCGGTTTAAGCCATTTGTTTCCTTTTCTCACAAATTTTTGCTCATTTCTTTTCTGTTTTCAGCCATTTTTGGCCATTTCTAAACTAGTTTGGCCCAATTCTAACCCATTTCTTGGCCTTTTCGTGCCCATTTCTTTCCCATTTCTAAAATGTTTTAAGCCTTTTTTGCCATTTCTAGCCCCTTTTTTGCGCATTTCTAACCCGCTTGAAGCAATTTTTGGCCATTTCTAACCTTTTTTATGCCACTTTTGGCTATTTCAAAGCCACATTTTGCCCTCGCTAACCCATTTTTTTTTTGCACTTCTAAGTCATTTTAAGTAGGTTTTGGCCGTTTCTAACCCAGTTCTGCCCAATTCTAACCCATTTGAAGCCATTTTTGGCTCTGTCTCGATAATTTTTGCCCTTTCTGTCTCATTTTTTTTTTTTTTCTAATCCATTTTTGCCATTTCTAAACTGTTTTAAGCCAATGCTTGCCTTTTCTGACCCATTTTTGTGCATTTCTAACCCGTTTTCAGCCATTTTTACCCACTTCTAACCTGCCAGAAACCGCCTTTGGCCATTTCTCCCCCTTTTATTTTTGCACATTTCTAACCCCTTGAAAGCCATTTTTGGCTATGTCTCAATAATTTTTCTCCTTTCTGGCTCGTTTTTTCCCCACTTCTAATCCATTCTTGCCTATTTCTAAACCGTTTGAAGCCAATGTTTGCCTTATCCGAACCATTTTTGCCCCTTTCTAACCTGTCTGAAGCCAGTTTGGTCTATTTCTTGCCCATTTCTGGCCACATCTATCCTGTTTACAGCCCTATTTGGTCATTTCTAACATAAGTTTGCCATCTCAACCCCTTTAATGCAATTTTTGTCTATTTCTAGACCAATTTGGGGCTTTTCTATCCCGTTTTGCTCATTTCTAAGCCTTTTTAAGCCACTTTTTTTCCTTTTCTTACTCGTTTTTTGCCCATTTCTCACCTGTTTTCAGCCCTTTTTGCCCATTTCTAACCAGATTTAAACTACCTTTGGCCATTGCTAACCCATTTTTACCCACTTCTAACCTGTCCGAAACCATTTTTGTCCATTGCTAAGTCATTTTAAGCCTTTTTATTTTCCTTTTCTAAAGCATTTTTTGTCAATTTCTAACCCTTTTTAAGCCTTTTTTTTCTCCCCCCCCCACCCTTTGCTAGTAATTTTGGCCCATTTTTCCCTGTTTTCAGCCATTTTTGGAAATTTCTAACCTAGTTTTGCCCTTTTCTAAACCCGTTTGAAGCCATTTTTGGCAATTTCTAAAACATTTTTGCCATTTCTATCCTACGTTTGCCCTTTTAAAACTCATTTTAAGCCAGTTTTGGCCATTTCTATCATATATTTGCCAAGTGTCAACCCGGTTTAAGCCATTTGTTTCCTTTTCTCACAAATTTTTGCTCATTTCTTTTCTGTTTTCAGCCGTTTTTGGCCATTTCTAAACTAGTTTGGCCCAATTCTAACCCATTTCTTGGCCTTTTCGTGCCCATTTCTTTCCCATTTCTAAAATGTTTTACGCCTTTTTTGCCATTTCTAGCCCCTTTTTTGCGCATTTCTAACCCGCTTGAAGCAATTTTTGGCCATTTCTAACCTTTTTTATGCCACTTTTGGCTATTTCAAAGCCACATTTTGCCCTCGCTAACCCATTTTTTTTTTGCACTTCTAAGTCATTTTAAGTAGGTTTTGGCCGTTTCTAACCCAGTTCTGCCCAATTCTAACCCATTTGAAGCCATTTTTGGCTCTGTCTCGATAATTTTTGCCCTTTCTGTCTCATTTTTTTTCCCAGTTCTAATCCATTTTTGCCATTTCTAAACTGTTTTAAGCCAATGCTTGCCTTTTCTGACCCATTTTTGTGCATTTCTAACCCGTTTTCAGCCATTTTTACCCACTTCTAACCTGCCAGAAACCGCCTTTGGCCATTTCTCCCCCTTTTATTTTTGCACATTTCTAACCCCTTGAAAGCCATTTTTGGCTATGTCTCAATAATTTTTTCTCCTTTCTGGCTCGTTTTTTCCCCACTTCTAATCCATTCTTGCCTATTTCTAAAACCGTTTGAAGCCAGTGTTTTGCCTTATCCGAACCATTTTTGCCCCTTTCTAACCTGTCTGAAGCCAGTTTTGGTCTATTTCTAGCCCATTTCTGGCCACATCTACTCCTGTTTACAGCCTATTTTGGTCATTTCTAACATAAGTTTGCCATCTCTAACCCCTTTAATGCAACTTTTCGTCTATTTCTAGACCAATTTGGGGCTTTTCTATCCCGTTTTGCTCATTTCTAAGCCTTTTTAAGCCACTTTTTTTTCCTTTTCTTACTCGTTTTTGCCCATTTCTCACCTGTTTTCAGCCCTTTTTGCCCATTTCTAACCCAAGATTTAAACTACCTTTGGCCATTGCTAACCCATTTTTACCCACTTCTAACCTGTCCGAAACCATTTTGCCCATTGCTAAGTCATTTTAAGCCTTTTTATTTTCCTTTTCTAAAGCATTTTTTGTCAATTTCTAACCTTTTTAAGGCTTTTTTTTTCTCCCCCCCACCCTTTGCTAGTAATATTTGGCCCATTTTCCCCTGTTTTCAGCCATTTTTGGAAATTTCTAACTAGTTTTGCCCTTTTCTAACCCGTTTGAAAGCCATTTTTTGGCAATTTCTAAAACATTTTTGCCATTTCTATCCTACGTTTGCCCTTTTAAAACTCATTTAAGCCAGTTTTGGCCATTTCTATCATATATTTGCCAAGTGTCAACCCGGTTTTAAGCCATTTGTTTCCTTTTCTCACAAATTTTTGCTCATTTCTTTTCTGTTTTCAGCCATTTTTGGCCATTTCTAAACTAGTTTGGCCCAATTCTAACCCAGTTCTTGGCCTTTTCGGGCCCATTTTTTTTCCCATTTCTAAAAATGTTTTACGCCTTTTTTGCCATTTCTAGCCCCTTTTTGGCGCATTTCTAACCCGCTTGAAGCAATTTTTGGCCATTTCTAAACTGTTTTAAGCCAATGCTTGCCTATTTCAAAGCCACATTTTGCCCTCGTTAACCCATTTTTTTTTGCACTTCTAAGTCATTTTAAGTAGGTTTTGGCCGTTTCTAACCCAGTTCTGCCCAATTCTAACCCATTTGAAAGCCATTTTGGCTCTGTCTCGATAATTTTTGCCCTTTCTGTCTCATTTTTTTCCCAGTTCTAATCCATTTTTGCCATTTCTAAACTGTTTTAAAGCCAATGCTTGCCTTTTCTGACCCATTTTTGTGCATTTCTAACCCGTTTTCAGCCATTTTTACCCACTTCTAACCTGCCAGAAACCGCCTTTGGGCCATTTCTCCCCCTGTTATTTTTGCACTATTTCTAACCCCTTGAAAGCCATTTTTGGCTATGTCTCAATAATTTTCTCCTTTCTGGCTCGTTTTTTCCCCACTTCTAATCCATTCTTGCCTATTTCTAAACCGTTGAAGCCAGTGGTTTGCCTTATCCGAACCGATTTTTGCCCCTTTCTAACCTGTCTGAAGGCCAGTTTGGTCTATTCTAGCCCATTTCTGGCCACATCTATCCTGTTTACAGCCCTATTTGGTCACTTTCTAACATAAGTTTGCCATCTCTAACCCCTTTAATGCAATTTTCGTCTATTTCCTAGACCAATTTGGGGACTTTTCTATCCCGTTTTGCTCATTTCTAAGCCTTTTAAAGCCACTTTTTTTCCTTTTCTTAACTCGTTTTTTGCCCATATTCTCACCTGTTTTCAGCCCTTTTTGCCCATTACTAACCAGATTAAACTACCTTTGGCCATTGCTAACACATTTTTAACCACTTCTAACCTGTCCGAAACCATTTTTGCCATTGCTAAGTCATTTTAAAGCCTTTTTATTTTCCTTTTCCTAAAGCATTTTTTTGTCAATTTCTAACCCTTTTTAAGGCTTTTTTTTTCTCCCCCCCCCACCCTTTGCTAGTAATTTTGGCCCATTTTCCCTGTTTTCAGCCATTTTTGGAAATTTCTAACCTAGTTTTGCCCTTTTCTAAACCCGTTTGAAGCCATTTTTGGCAATTTCTAAAACATTTTTGCCATTTCTATCCTACGTTTGCCCTTTTAAAACTCATTTTAAGCCAGTTTTGGCCATTTCTATCATATATTTGCCAAGTGTCAACCCGGTTTAAGCCATTTGTTTCCGTTTCTCACAAATTGTTGCTCCTTTCTTTCTGTTTTCAGCCATTTTTGGCCATTTCTAAACTAGTTTGGCCCAATTCTAACCCGTTTCTTGGCCTTATTTCGGGCCCATTTTTTTTCCCCATTTCTAAAATGTTTTACGCCTTTTTTGCCATTTCTAGCCCCTTTTTTGCGCATTCTAACCCGCTTGAAGCAATTTTTGGCCATTTCTAACTTTTTTTATGCCACTTTTGGCTAATTTCAAAGCCACATTTTGCCCTCGCTAACCCATTTTTTTTTTGCACTTCTAAGTCATATTTAAGTAGGTTTGGCCGTTTCTAACCCAGTTTCTGCCATTCTAAACCATTTGAAGCCATTTTTGGCTCTGTCTCGATAATTTTGTGCCCTTTCTGTCTCATTTTTTCCCAGTTCTAATCCCATTTTTGCCATTTCTAAACTGTTTTAAAGCCAATGCTTTGCCTTTTCTGACCCATTTTTGTGCATTTCTAACCCGTTTTCAGCCATTTTTACACCACTTCTAACCTGCCAGAAACCGCCTTTGGGCATTTCTCCCCCTTTTATTTTTGCACATTTCTAACCCCTTGAAAGCCATTTTGGCTATGTCTCAATAAGTTTTCTCCTTCTGGCTCGTTTTTTCCCCACTTCTAATCCATTCTTGCCTATTTCTAACCGTTTGAAGCCAGTGTTTGCCTTATCCGAACCATTTTTGCCCCTTTCTAACCTGTTGAGGCCAGTTTGGTCTATTTCTTGCCCATTTCTGGCCACATCTATCCTGTTTACAGCCCTATTTGGTCATTTCTAACATAAGTTTGCCATCTCTAAAACCCCTTATAATGCAATTTCCCGTCTATTTCTAGACCAATTTGGGCTTTTCTATCCCGTTTTGCTCATTTCTAAGCCTTTTTAAGCCACTTTTTTCCCTTTCTTACTCGTTTTTGACCCATTCTTCTCAACCTGTTTTTCAGCCCTTTTTTGCCCATTTCTAACCAGATTTAAACTACCTTTGGCCATTGCTAACCCATTTTTACCCACTTCTAACCTGTCCGAAACCATTTTTGCCCATTGCTAAGTCATTTTAAGCGTTGTTATTTTCCTTTTCTAAAGCATTTTTTGTCAATTTCTAAGCCTTATTTAAGGCTTTTTTTTTCTCCCCCCCCACCCTTTGGTAGTAATTTTGGCCCATTTTCCCTGTTTTCAGCCATTTTGGAAATTTCTATCTAACCTAGTTTGCCCTTTTCTGAAAACCCCGTTTGTGAAAGCCATTTTGCAATTTCTAAAACATTTTGCCAGTTCTATCCTAACGTTTGCCCTTTTAAAAACTCATGTTTAAGCCAGTTTTGGGACATTCTATCATAATATTTGCCAAGTGGTCCAACCCGGTTTTAAGCATGTTGTTTCCTCTTTCCTCATAAGACAATGTTTTGGCATTCATGTTCTTTACTGTTTCAGCCAGTTTTTGGCAATTTCTCAAACTAGTTTGGCCCAATTCGAACCCTTTTCTTGGCCTTTTCGGTGCCCATTTTTTTCCCATTTCTAAAATGTTTTACGCCTTTTTTGCCATTTCTAGCCCCTTTTTTGCGCATTTCTAACCCGCTTGAAGCAATTTTGGCCATTTCTAACCTTTTTTATGCCACTTTTGGCTATTCAAAAGCCAACATTTTGCCCTCGCTAACCCATTTTTTTTTTTGCACTTCTAAGGTCATTTTAAGTATGTTTTGGCCGTTTCTAACCCAGTTCTGCCCAATTCTAACCCATTTGAAGCCATTTTTGGCTCTGTCTCGATAATTTTTGCCCTTTCTGTCTCATTTTTTTCCCAGTTCTAATCCATTTTTGCAATTTCTAAACTGTTTTTAAGCCAATGCTTGCCTTTTCTGACCATTTTTTGTGCATTTCTAACCCGTTTTCAGCCATTTTTACCCACTTTAACCTGCCAGAAACCGCCTTTGGCCATTTCTCCCCCTTTTATTTTTGCACATTTCTAACCCCTTGAAAGCCTATTTTTGGCTATGTCTCAATAATTTTTTCTCCTTTCTGGCTCGTTTTTTTCCCCACTTCTAATCCATTCTTGCTATTTCTAAAACCGTTTGAAGCCAATGTTTTGCCTTATCCGAACCATTTTTGCCCCTTTCTAACCTGTCTGAAGCCAGTTTGGTCTATTTCTTGCCCATTTCTGGCCAACATCTATCCTGTTTACAGCCCTATTTGGTCAATTTCTAACATAAGTTTGCCATCTCTAACCCCTTTAAATTGCAATTTTCGTCTATTTCTAGACCAATTTGGGGCTTTTCTATCCCGTTTTGCTCATTTCTAAAGCCTTTTTAAGCCACTTTTTCCCTTTTCTTACTCGTTTTTGCACATTTCTCACCTGTTTTCAGCCCTTTTTGCCCATTTCTAACCAGATTTAAAATACCTTTGGCCATTTCTAACCCATTTTTACCCACTTCTAACCTGTCCGAAACCATTTTTGTCCATTGCTAAGTCATTTTAAGCCTTTTTATTTTCCTTTTCTAAAGCATTTTTTGTCAATTTCTAACCCTTTTATAAGGCTTTTTTTTCTCCCCCCCCCACCCTTTGCGAGTAATTTTGGCCCCATTTTTCCCTGTTTTCAGCCATTTTTGGAAATTTCTAACCTAGTTTTGCCCTTTTCTAACCCGTTTGAAGCCATTTTTGGCAATTTCTAAAACATTTTTGCCATTTCTATCCTACGTTTGCCCTTTTAAAACTCATTTTAAGCCAGTTTGGCCATTTCTATCATATATTTGCCAAGTGTCAACCCGGTTTAAGCCATTTGTTTCCTTTTCTCACAAATTTTTGCTCATTTCTTTTCTGTTTTTCAGCCGTTTTTGGCCATTTCTAAACTAGTTTGGCCCAATTCTAACCCATTTCTTGGCCTTTTCGTGCCCATTTCTTTCCCATTTCTAAAATGTTTTACGCCTTTTTTTGCCATTTCTAGCCCCTTTTTTGCGCATTTCTAACCCGCTTGAAGCAATTTTTGGCCATTTCTAACCTTTTTTATGCCACTTTTGGCTATTTCAAAGCCACATTTTGCCCTCGCTAACCCATTTTTTTTTGCACTTCTAAGTCATTTTAAGTAGGTTTTGGCCGTTTCTAACCCAGTTCTGCCCAATTCTAACCCATTTGAAGCCATTTTTGGCTATGTCTCAATAATTTTTGCCCTTTCTGTCTCATTTTTTTCCCAGTTCTAATCCATTTTTGCCATTTCTAAACTGTTTTAAGCCAATGCTTGCCTTTTCTGACCCATTTTGGTGCATTTCTAACCCGTTTTCAGCCATTTTTACCCACTTCTAACCTGCCAGAAACCGCCTTTGGCCATTTCTCCCCCTTTTATTTTTGCACATTTCTAACCCCTTGAAAGCCATTTTTGGCTATGTCTCAATAATTTTTCTCCTTTCTGGCTCGTTTTTTCCCCACTTCTAATCCATTCTTGCCTATTTCTAAACCGTTTGAAGCCAATGTTTGCCTTATCCGAACCATTTTTGCCCCTTTCTAACCTGTCTGAAGCCAGTTTGGTCTATTTCTTGCCCATTTCTGGCCACATCTATCCTGTTTACAGCCCTATTTGGTCATTTCTAACATAAGTTTGCCATCTCAACCCCTTTAATGCAATTTTTGTCTATTTCTAGACCAATTTGGGGCTTTTCTATCCCGTTTTGCTCATTTCTAAGCCTTTTTAAGCCACTTTTTCCCTTTTCTTACTCGTTTTTGCCCATTTCTCACCTGTTTTCAGCCCTTTTTGCCCATTTCTAACCAGATTTTAAACTACCTTTGGCCATTGCTAACCCATTTTTACCCACTTCTAACCTGTCCGAAACCATTTTTGTCCATTGCTAAGTCATTTTAAGCCTTTTTATTTTCCTTTTCTAAAGCTTTTTTTGTCAATTTCTAACCCTTTTTTAAGGCTTTTTTTTCTCCCCCCCCCACCCTTTGCTAGTAATTTTGGCCCATTTTTCCCTGTTTTCAGCCATTTTTGGAAATTTCTAACCTAGTTTTGCCCTTTTCTAAACCCGTTTGAAGCCATTTTTGGCAATTTCTAAAACATTTTTGCCATTTCTATCCTACGTTTGCCCTTTTTAAAAACTCATTTTAAGCCAGTTTTGGCCATTTCTATCATATATTTGCCAAGTGTCAACCCGGTTTAAGCCATTTGTTTCCTTTTCTCACAAATTTTTGCTCATTTCTTTTCTGTTTTCAGCCGTTTTGGCCATTTCTAAACTAGTTTGGCCCAATTCTAAACCCATTTCTTGGCCTTTTCGTGCCCATTTTTTTTCCCATTTCTAAAATGTTTTACGCCTTTTTTGCCATTTCTAGCCCCTTTTTTGCGCATTTCTAACCCGCTTGAAGCAATTTTTGGCCATTTCTAACCTTTTTTATGCCACTTTTGGCTATTTCAAAGCCACATTTTGCCCTCGCTAACCCATTTTTTTTTTTGCACTTCTAAGTCATTTTAAGTAGGTTTTGGCCGTTTCTAACCCAGTTCTGCCCAATTCTAACCCATTTGAAGCCATTTTTGGCTCTGTCTCGATAATTTTTGCCCTTTCTGTCTCATTTTTTTTTTCTAATCCATTTTTGCCATTTCTAAACTGTTTTAAGCCAATGCTTGCCTTTTCTGACCCATTTTTGTGCATTTCTAACCCGTTTTCAGCCATTTTTACCCACTTCTAACCTGCCAGAAACCGCCTTTGGCCATTTCTCCCCCTTTTATTTTTGCACATTTCTAACCCCTTGAAAGCCATTTTTGGCTATGTCTCAATAATTTTTTCTCCTTTCTGGCTCGTTTTTTCCCCACTTCTAATCCATTCTTGCCTATTTCTAAACCGTTTGAAGCCAATGTTTGCCTTATCCGAACCATTTTTGCCCCTTTCTAACCTGTCTGAAGCCAGTTTGGTCTATTTCTTGCCCATTTCTGGCCACATCTATCCTGTTTACAGCCCTATTTGGTCATTTCTAACATAAGTTTGCCATCTCAACCCCTTTAATGCAATTTTTGTCTATTTCTAGACCAATTTGGGGCTTTTCTATCCCGTTTTGCTCATTTCTAAGCCTTTTTAAGCCACTTTTTCCCTTTTCTTACTCGTTTTTGCCCATTTCTCACCTGTTTTCAGCCCTTTTTGCCCATTTCTAACCAGATTTAAACTACCTTTGGCCATTGCTAACCCATTTTTTACCCACTTCTAACCTGTCCGAAACCATTTTTGTCCATTGCTAAGTCATTTTAAGCCTTTTTATTTTCCTTTTCTAAAGCATTTTTTGTCAATTTCTAACCCTTTTTAAGGCTTTTTTTTTCTCCCCCCCCCACCCTTTGCTAGTAATTTTGGCCCATTTTTCCCTGTTTTCAGCCATTTTTGGAAATTTCTAACCTAGTTTTGCCCTTTTCTAAACCCGTTTGAAGCCATTTTTGGCAATTTCTAAAACATTTTTGCCATTTCTATCCTACGTTTGCCCTTTTAAAACTCATTTTAAGCCAGTTTTGGCCATTTCTATCATATATTTGCCAAGTGTCAACCCGGTTTAAGCCATTTGTTTCCTTTTCTCACAAATTTTTGCTCATTTCTTTTCTGTTTTCAGCCGTTTTTTGGCCATTTCTAAACTAGTTTGGCCCAATTCTAACCCATTTCTTGGCCTTTTCGTGCCCATTTCTTTCCCATTTCTAAAATGTTTTACGCCTTTTTTGCCATTTCTAGCCCCTTTTTTGCGCATTTCTAACCCGCTTGAAGCAATTTTTGGCCATTTCTAACCTTTTTTATGCCACTTTTGGCTATTTCAAAGCCACATTTTGCCCTCGCTAACCCATTTTTTTTTGCACTTCTAAGTCATTTTAAGTAGGTTTTGGCCGTTTCTAACCCAGTTCTGCCCAATTCTAACCCATTTGAAGCCATTTTTGGCTCTGTCTCGATAATTTTTGCCCTTTCTGTCTCATTTTTTTTTCCCAGTTCTAATCCATTTTTGCCATTTCTAAACTGTTTTAAGCCAATGCTTGCCTTTTCTGACCCATTTTTGTGCATTTCTAACCCGTTTTCAGCCATTTTTACCCACTTGTAACCTGCCAGAAACCGCCTTTGGCCATTTCTCCCCCTTTTATTTTTGCACATTTCTAACCCTTTCAAAGCCATTTTTGGCTATGTCTCAATAATTTTTCTCCTTTCTGGCTCGTTTTTTCCCCACTTCTAATCCATTCTTGCCTATTTCTAAACCGTTTGAAGCCAATGTTTGCCTTATCCGAACCATTTTTGCCCCTTTCTAACCTGTCTGAAGCCAGTTTGGTCTATTTCTTGCCCATTTCTGGCCACATCTATCCTGTTTACAGCCCTATTTGGTCATTTCTAACATAAGTTTGCCATCTCAACCCCTTTAATGCAATTTTTGTCTATTTCTAGACCAATTTGGGGCTTTTCTATCCCGTTTTGCTCATTTCTAAGCCTTTTTTAAGCCACTTTTTTCCCTTTTCTTACTCGTTTTTGCCCATTTCTCACCTGTTTTCAGCCCTTTTTTGCCCATTTCTAACCAGATTTAAACTACCTTTGGCCATTGCTAACCCATTTTTACCCACTTCTAACCTGTCCGAAACCATTTTTGTCCATTGCTAAGTCATTTTAAGCCTTTTTATTTTCCTTTTCTAAAGCTTTTTTTGTCAATTTCTAACCCTTTTTTAAGGCTTTTTTTTTCTCCCCCCCCCACCCTTTGCTAGTAATTTTGGCCCATTTTTTCCCTGTTTTCAGCCATTTTTGGAAATTTCTAACCTAGTTTTGCCCTTTTCTAAACCCGTTTGAAGCCATTTTTGGCAATTTCTAAAACATTTTTTGCCATTTCTATCCTACGTTTGCCCTTTTAAAACTCATTTTAAGCCAGTTTTGGCCATTTCTATCATATATTTGCCAAGTGTCAACCCGGTTTAAGCCATTTGTTTCCTTTTCTCACAAATTTTTGCTCATTTCTTTTCTGTTTTCAGCCGTTTTTGGCCATTTCTAAACTAGTTTGGCCCAATTCTAACCCATTTCTTGGCCTTTTCGTGCCCATTTCTTTCCCATTTCTAAAATGTTTTACGCCTTTTTTGCCATTTCTAGCCCCTTTTTTGCGCATTTCTAACCCGCTTGAAGCAATTTTTGGCCATTTCTAACCTTTTTTATGCCACTTTTGGCTATTTCAAAGCCACATTTTGCCCTCGCTAACCCATTTTTTTTTTTTGCACTTCTAAGTCATTTTAAGTAGGTTTTGGCCGTTTCTAACCCAGTTCTGCCCAATTCTAACCCATTTGAAGCCATTTTTGGCTCTGTCTCGATAATTTTTGCCCTTTCTGTCTCATTTTTTTTTTTCTAATCCATTTTTGCCATTTCTAAACTGTTTTAAGCCAATGCTTGCCTTTTCTGACCCATTTTTGTGCATTTCTAACCCGTTTTCAGCCATTTTTACCCACTTCTAACCTGCCAGAAACCGCCTTTGGCCATTTCTCCCCCTTTTATTTTTGCACATTTCTAACCCCTTGAAAGCCATTTTTGGCTATGTCTCAATAATTTTTCTCCTTTCTGGCTCGTTTTTTCCCCACTTCTAATCCATTCTTGCCTATTTCTAAACCGTTTGAAGCCAATGTTTGCCTTATCCGAACCATTTTTGCCCCTTTCTAACCTGTCTGAAGCCAGTTTGGTCTATTTCTTGCCCATTTCTGGCCACATCTATCCTGTTTACAGCCCTATTTGGTCATTTCTAACATAAGTTTGCCATCTCAACCCCTTTAATGCAATTTTTGTCTATTTCTAGACCAATTTGGGGCTTTTCTATCCCGTTTTGCTCATTTCTAAGCCTTTTTAAGCCACTTTTTCCCTTTTCTTACTCGTTTTTGCCCATTTCTCACCTGTTTTCAGCCCTTTTTGCCCATTTCTAACCAGATTTAAACTACCTTTGGCCATTGCTAACCCATTTTTACCCACTTCTAACCTGTCCGAAACCATTTTTGTCCATTGCTAAGTCATTTTAAGCCTTTTTATTTTCCTTTTCTAAAGCATTTTTTTGTCAATTTCTAACCCTTTTTAAGGCTTTTTTTTCTCCCCCCCCCACCCTTTGCTAGTAATTTTGGCCCATTTTTCCCTGTTTTCAGCCATTTTTGGAAATTTCTAACCTAGTTTTGCCCTTTTCTAAACCCGTTTGAAGCCATTTTTGGCAATTTCTAAAACATTTTTGCCATTTCTATCCTACGTTTGCCCTTTTAAAACTCATTTTAAGCCAGTTTTGGCCATTTCTATCATATATTTGCCAAGTGTCAACCCGGTTTAAGCCATTTGTTTCCTTTTCTCACAAATTTTTGCTCATTTCTTTTCTGTTTTCAGCCGTTTTTGGCCATTTCTAAACTAGTTTGGCCCAATTCTAACCCATTTCTTGGCCTTTTCGTGCCCATTTCTTTCCCATTTCTAAAATGTTTTACGCCTTTTTTGCCATTTCTAGCCCCTTTTTTTGCGCATTTCTAACCCGCTTGAAGCAATTTTTTGGCCATTTCTAACCTTTTTTATGCCACTTTTGGCTATTTCAAAGCCACATTTTGCCCTCGCTAACCCATTTTTTTTTGCACTTCTAAGTCATTTTAAGTAGGTTTTGGCCGTTTCTAACCCAGTTCTGCCCAATTCTAACCCATTTGAAGCCATTTTTGGCTCTGTCTCGATAATTTTTGCCCTTTCTGTCTCATTTTTTTTTTCTAATCCATTTTTGCCATTTCTAAACTGTTTTAAGCCAATGCTTGCCTTTTCTGACCCATTTTTGTGCATTTCTAACCCGTTTTCAGCCATTTTTACCCACTTCTAACCTGCCAGAAACCGCCTTTGGCCATTTCTCCCCCTTTTATTTTTGCACATTTCTAACCCCTTGCAAAGCCATTTTTGGCTATGTCTCAATAATTTTTCTCCTTTCTGGCTCGTTTTTTTCCCCACTTCTAATCCATTCTTGCCTATTTCTAAACCGTTTGAAGCCAATGTTTGCCTTATCCGAACCATTTTTGCCCCTTTCTAACCTGTCTGAAGCCAGTTTGGTCTATTTCTTGCCCATTTCTGGCCACATCTATCCTGTTTACAGCCCTATTTGGTCATTTCTAACATAAGTTTGCCATCTCAACCCCTTTAATGCAATTTTTGTCTATTTCTAGACCAATTTGGGCTTTTCTATCCGTTTTGCTCATTTCTAAGCCTTTTTAAGCCACTTTTTCCCTTTTCTTACTCGTTTTTGCCCATTTCTCACCTGTTTTCAGCCCTTTTTGCCCATTTCTAACCAGATTTAAACTACCTTTGGCCATTGCTAACCCATTTTTACCCACTTCTAACCTGTCCGAAACCATTTTTGTCCATTGCTAAGTCATTTTAAGCCTTTTTATTTTCCTTTTCTAAAGCTTTTTTTGTCAATTTCTAACCCTTTTTAAGGCTTTTTTTTTCTCCCCCCCCCACCCTTTGCTAGTAATTTTGGCCCATTTTTCCCTGTTTTCAGCCATTTTTGGAAATTTCTAACCTAGTTTTGCCCTTTTCTAAACCCGTTTGAAGCCATTTTGGCAATTTCTAAAACATTTTTGCCATTTCTATCCTACGTTTGCCCTTTTAAAACTCATTTTAAGCCAGTTTTGGCCATTTCTATCATATATTTGCCAAGTGTCAACCCGGTTTAAGCCATTTGTTTCCTTTTCTCACAAATTTTTGCTCATTTCTTTTCTGTTTTCAGCCGTTTTTGGCCATTTCTAAACTAGTTTGGCCCAATTCTAACCCATTTCTTGGCCTTTTCGTGCCCATTTCTTTCCCATTTCTAAAATGTTTTACGCCTTTTTTGCCATTTCTAGCCCCTTTTTTGCGCATTTCTAACCCGCTTGAAGCAATTTTTGGCCATTTCTAACCTTTTTTATGCCACTTTTGGCTATTTCAAAGCCACATTTTGCCCTCGCTAACCCATTTTTTTTTTGCACTTCTAAGTCATTTTAAGTAGGTTTGGCCGTTTCTAACCCAGTTCTGCCCAATTCTAACCCATTTGAAGCCATTTTTGGCTCTGTCTCGATAATTTTTGCCCTTTCTGTCTCATTTTTTTTTTTCTAATCCATTTTTGCCATTTCTAAACTGTTTTAAGCCAATGCTTGCCTTTTCTGACCCATTTTTGTGCATTTCTAACCCGTTTTCAGCCATTTTTACCCACTTCTAACCTGCCAGAAACCGCCTTTGGCCATTTCTCCCCCTTTTATTTTTGCACATTTCTAACCCCTTGAAAGCCATTTTTGGCTATGTCTCAATAATTTTTCTCCTTTCTGGCTCGTTTTTTCCCCACTTCTAATCCATTCTTGCCTATTTCTAAACCGTTTGAAGCCAATGTTTGCCTTATCCGAACCATTTTTGCCCCTTTCTAACCTGTCTGAAGCCAGTTTGGTCTATTTCTTGCCCATTTCTGGCCACATCTATCCTGTTTACAGCCCTATTTGGTCATTTCTAACATAAGTTTGCCATCTCAACCCCTTTAATGCAATTTTGTCTATTTCTAGACCAATTGGGGCTTTTCTATCCCGTTTTGCTCATTTCTAAGCCTTTTTAAGCCACTTTTTCCCTTTTTCTTACTCGTTTTTGCCCATTTCTCACCTGTTTTCAGCCCTTTTTGCCCATTTCTAACCAGATTTAAACTACCTTTGGCCATTGCTAACCCATTTTTACCCACTTCTAACCTGTCCGAAACCATTTTTGTCCATTGCTAAGTCATTTTAAGCCTTTTTATTTTCCTTTTCTAAAGCATTTTTTGTCAATTTCTAACCCTTTATAAGGCTTTTTTTTCTCCCCCCCCCACCTTTGCTAGTAATTTTGGCCCATTTTTCCCTGTTTTCAGCCATTTTTGGAAATTTCTAACCTAGTTTTGCCCTTTTCTAAACCCGTTTTAAGCCATTTTTGGCAATTTCTAAAACATTTTTGCCATTTCTATCCTACGTTTGCCCTTTTAAAACTCATTTTAAGCCAGTTTTGGCCATTTCTATCATATATTTGCCAAGTGTCAACCCGGTTTAAGCCATTTGTTTCCTTTTCTCACAAATTTTTGCTCATTTCTTTTCTGTTTTCAGCAGTTTTTGGCCATTTCTAAACTAGTTTGGCCCAATTCTAACCCATTTCTTGGCCTTTTCGTGCCCATTTCTTTCCCATTTCTAAAATGTTTTACGCCTTTTTTTGCCATTTCTAGCCCCTTTTTTGCGCATTTCTAACCCGCTTGAAGCAATTTTTTGGCCATTTTTAACCTTTTTTTATGCCACTTTTGGCTATTTCAAAGCCACATTTTGCCCTCGCTAACCCATTTTTTTTTGCACTTCTAAGTCATTTTAAGTAGGTTTTGGCGTTTCTAACCCAGTTCTGCCCAATTCTAACCCATTTGAAGCCATTTTTTGGCTCTGTCTCGATAATTTTTGCCCTTTCTGTATCATTTTTTTTCCCACTTCTAATCCATTTTTGCCATTTCTAAACTGTTTTAAGCCAATGCTTGCCTTTTCTGACCCATTTTTGTGCATTTCTAACCCGTTTTCAGCCATTTTTACCCACTTCTAACCTGCCAGAAACCGCCTTTGGCCATTTCTCCCCCTTTTATTTTGTGCATTTCTAACCCCTTGAAAGCCATTTTTGGCTATGTCTCAATAATTTTTCTCCTTTCTGGCTCGTTTTTTCCCCACTTCTAATCCATTCTTGCCTATTTCTAAACCGTTTGAAGCCAATGTTTGCCTTATCCGAACCATTTTTGCCCCTTTCTAACCTGTCTGAAGCCAGTTTGGTCTATTTCTTGCCCATTTCTGGCCACATCTATCCTGTTTACAGCCCTATTTGGTCATTTCTAACATAAGTTTGCCATCTCAACCCCTTTAATGCAATTTTGTCTATTTCTAGACCAATTTGGGGCTTTTCTATCCCGTTTTGCTCATTTCTAAGCCTTTTTAAGCCACTTTTTCCCTTTTCTTACTCGTTTTTTGCCCATTTCTCACCTGTTTTCAGCCCTTTTTGCCCATTTCTAACCAGATTTAAACTACCTTTGGCCATTGCTAACCCCATTTTTACCCACTTCTAACCTGTCCGAAACCATTTTTGTCCATTGCTAAGTCATTTTAAGCCTTTTTATTTTCCTTTTCTAAAGCTTTTTTTGTCAATTTCTAACCCTTTTAAGGCTTTTTTTTTCTCCCCCCCCCACCCTTTGCTAGTAATTTTGGCCCATTTTTTCCCTGTTTTCAGCCATTTTTGGAAATTTCTAACCTAGTTTTGCCCTTTTCTAAACCCGTTTGAAGCCATTTTTGGCAATTTCTAAAACATTTTTGCCATTTCTATCCTACGTTTGCCCTTTTAAAACTCATTTTAAGCCAGTTTTGGCCATTTCTATCATATATTTGCCAAGTGTCAACCCGGTTTAAGCCATTTGTTTCCTTTTCTCACAAATTTTTGCTCATTTCTTTTCTGTTTTCAGCCGTTTTTGGCCATTTCTAAACTAGTTTGGCCCAATTCTAACCCATTTCTTGGCCTTTTCGTGCCCATTTCTTTCCCATTTCTAAAATGTTTTACGCCTTTTTTGCATTTCTAGCCCCTTTTTTGCGCATTTCTAACCCTCTTGAAGCAATTTTTGGCCATTTCTAACCTTTTTTTATGCCACTTTTGGCTATTTCAAAGCCACATTTTGCCCTCGCTAACCCATTTTTTTTTTGCACTTCTAAGTCATTTTAAGTAGGTTTTGGCCGTTTCTAACCCAGTTCTGCCCAATTCTAACCCATTTGAAGCCATTTTTGGCTCTGTCTCGATAATTTTTTGCCCTTTCTGTCTCATTTTTTTTTTCTAATCCATTTTTGCCATTTCTAAACTGTTTTTAAGCCAATGCTTGCCTTTTCTGACCCATTTTTGTGCATTTCTAACCCGTTTTCAGCCATTTTTTACCCACTTCTAACCTGCCAGAAACCGCCTTTGGCCATTTCTCCCCCCTTTTATTTTTGCACATTTCTAACCCCTTGAAAGCCATTTTTGGCTATGTCTCAATAATTTTTCTCCTTTCTGGCTCGTTTTTTCCCCACTTCTAATCCATTCTTGCCCTAAAACCGTTTGAAGCCAATGTTTGCCTTATCCGAACCATTTTGCCCCTTTCTAACCTGTCTGAAGCCAGTTTGGTCTATTTCTTGCCCATTTCTGGCCACATCTATCCTGTTTACAGCCCTATTTGGTCATTTCTAACATAAGTTTGCCATCTCAACCCCTTTAATGCAATTTTTGTCTATTTCTAGACCATTTGGGGCTTTTCTATCCCGTTTTGCTCATTTCTAAGCCTTTTTAAGCCACTTTTCCCTTTCTTACTCGTTTTTGCCCATTTCTCACTGTTTTCAGCCCTTTTGCCCATTTCTAACCAGATTTAAACTACCTTTGGCCATTGCTAACCCATTTTTACCCACTTCTAACCTGTCCGAAACCATTTTTGTCCATTGCTAAGTCATTTTAAGCCTTTTATTTTCCTTTTCTAAAGCTTTTTTGTCAATTTCTAACCCTTTTAAGGCTTTTTTTTCTCCCCCCCCCACCCTTTGCTAGTAATTTTGGCCCATTTTTCCCTGTTTTCAGCCATTTTGGAAATTTCTAACCTAGTTTTGCCCTTTTCTAAACCCGTTTGAAGCCATTTTTGGCAATTTCTAAAACATTTTTGCCATTTCTATCCTACGTTTGCCCTTTTAAAACTCATTTTAAGCCAGTTTGGCCATTTCTATCATATATTTGCCAAGTGTCAACCCGGTTTAAGCCATTTGTTTCCTTTTCTCACAAATTTTTGCTCATTTCTTTCTGTTTTCAGCCGTTTTGGCCATTTCTAAACTAGTTTGGCCCAATTCTAACCCATTTCTTGGCCTTTTCGTGCCCATTTCTTTCCATTTCTAAAATGTTTTACGCCTTTTTGCCATTTCTAGCCCCTTTTTTGCGCATTTCTAACCGCTTGAAGCAATTTTTGGCCATTTCTAACCTTTTTTATGCCACTTTTGGCTATTTCAAAGCCACATTTTGCCCTCGCTAACCCATTTTTTTTTGCACTTCTAAGTCATTTTAAGTAGTTTTGGCCGTTTCTAACCCAGTTCTGCCCAATTCTAACCCATTTGAAGCCATTTTTGGCTCTGTCTCGATAATTTTTGCCCTTTCTGTCTCATTTTTTTTTCTAATCCATTTTTGCCATTTCTAAACTGTTTTAAGCCAATGCTTGCCTTTTCTGACCCATTTTTGTGCATTTCTAACCCGTTTTCAGCCATTTTTACCCACTTCTAACCTGCCAGAAACCGCCTTTGGCCATTTCTCCCCCTTTTATTTTTGCACATTTCTAACCCCTTGAAAGCCATTTTGGCTATGTCTCAATAATTGTTCTCCTTTCTGGCTCGTTTTTTCCCCACTTCTAATCCATTCTTGCCTATTTCTAAACCTTTGAAGCCAATGTTTGCCTTATCCGAACCATTTTTGCCCCTTTCTAACCTGTCTGAAGCCAGTTTGGTCTATTTCTTGCCCATTTCTGGCCACATCTATCCTGTTACAGCCCTATTTGGTCATTTCTAACATAAGTTTGCCATCTCAACCCCTTAATGCAATTTTTGTCTATTTCTAGACCAATTTGGGGCTTTTCTATCCCGTTTTGCTCATTTCTAAGCCTTTTTAAGCCACTTTTTCCCTTTTCTACTCGTTTTTGCCATTTCTCACCTGTTTTCAGCCCTTTTTGCCCATTTCTAACCAGATTTAAACTACCTTTGGCCATTGCTAACCCATTTTTACCCACTTCTAACCTGTCCGAAACCATTTTTGTCCATTGCTAAGTCATTTTAAGCCTTTTTATTTTCCTTTTCTAAAGCTTTTTTTGTCAATTTCTAACCCTTTATAAGGCTTTTTTTTTCTCCCCCCCCCACCCTTTGCCACCCTTTGCTAGTATTTTGGCCCATTTTTCCCTGTTTTCAGCCATTTTGGAAATTTCTAACCTAGTTTTGCCCTTTTCTAAACCGTTGAAGCCATTTTTGGCAATTTCTAAAACATTTTTGCCATTTCTATCCTACGTTTGCCCTTTTAAAACTCATTTTAAGCCAGTTTTGGCCATTTCTATCATATATTGCCAAGTGTCAACCCGGTTTAAGCCATTTGTTTCCTTTTCTCACAAATTTTTGCTCATTTCTTTTCTGTTTTCAGCCGTTTTTGGCCATTTCTAAACTAGTTTGGCCCAATTCTAACCATTTCTTGGCCTTTTCGTGCCCATTTCTTTCCCATTTCTAAAATGTTTTACGCCTTTTTTGCCATTTCTAGCCCCTTTTTTGCGCATTTCTAACCCGCTTGAAGCAATTTTGGCATTTCTAACCTTTTTTATGCACTTTTGGCTATTCAAAGCCACATTTTGCCCTCGCTAACCCATTTTTTTTTGCACTTCTAAGTCATTTTAAGTAGGTTTTGGCCGTTTCTAACCAGTTCTGCCCAATTCTAACCCATTTGAAGCCATTTTTGGCTCTGTCTCGATAATTTTTGCCCTTTCTGTCTCATTTTTTTTTTCTAATCCATTTTTGCCATTTCTAAACTGTTTTAAGCCAATGCTTGCCTTTCTGACCCATTTTTGTGCATTTCTAAACCGTTTTCAGCCATTTTTACCCACTTCTAACCTGCCAGAAACCGCCTTTGGCCATTTCTCCCCCTTTTATTTTTGCACATTTCTAACCCCTTGAAAGCCATTTTTGGCTATGTCTCAATAATTTTTCTCCTCTTCTGGCTCGTTTTTTCCCACTTCTAATCCATTCTTGCCTATTTCTAAACCGTTTGAAGCCAATGTTTGCCTTATCCGAACCATTTTTGCCCCTTTCTAACCTGTCTGAAGCCAGTTTGGTCTATTTCTTGCCCATTTCTGGCCACATCTATCCTGTTTACAGCCTATTGGTCATTTCTAACATAAGTTTGCCATCTCAACCCCTTAATGCAATTTTTGTCTATTTCTAGACCAATTTGGGGCTTTTCTATCCCGTTTTGCTCATTTCTAAGCCTTTTTAAGCCACTTTTTTCCTTTTCTTACTCGTTTTTGCCCATTTCTCACCTGTTTTCAGCCCTTTTTGCCCATTTCTAACCAGATTTAAACTACCTTTGGCCATTGCTAACCCATTTTTACCCACTTCTAACCTGTCCGAAACCATTTTTGTCCATTGCTAAGTCATTTTAAGCCTTTTATTTTCTTTTCTAAAGCATTTTTGTCAATTTCTAACCCTTTTTAAGGCTTTTTTTTTCTCCCCCCCCACCCTTTGCTAGTAATTTTGGCCCATTTTTCCCTGTTTTCAGCCATTTTTGGAAATTTCTAACCTAGTTTTGCCCTTTTCTAAACCCGTTTGAAGCCATTTTTGGCAATTTCTAAAAATTTTTGCCATTTCTATCCTACGTTTGCCCTTTTAAAACTCATTTTAAGCCAGTTTTGGCCATTTCTATCATATATTTGCCAAGTGTCAACCCGGTTTAAGCCATTTGTTTCCTTTTCTCACAAATTTTTGCTCATTTCTTTTCTGTTTTCAGCCGTTTTTGGCCATTTCTAAACTAGTTTGGCCCAATTCTAACCCATTTCTTGGCCTTTTCGTGCCCATTTCTTTCCCATTTCTAAAATGTTTTACGCCTTTTTTGCCATTTCTAGCCCCTTTTTTGCGCATTTCTAACCCGCTTGAAGCAATTTTTGGCCATTTCTAACCTTTTTTATGCCACTTTGGCTATTTCAAAGCCACATTTTGCCCTCGCTAACCCATTTTTTTTTGCACTTCTAAGTCATTTTAAGTAGGTTTTGGCCGTTTCTAACCCAGTTCTGCCCAATTCTAACCCATTTGAAGCCATTTTTGGCTCTGTCTCGATAATTTTGCCCTTTCTGTCTCATTTTTTTTTTCTAATCCATTTTTGCCATTTCTAAACTGTTTTAAGCCAATGCTTGCCTTTTCTGACCCATTTTTGTGCATTCTAACCGTTTTCAGCCATTTTTACCCACTTCTAACCTGCCAGAAACCGCCTTTGGCCATTTCTCCCCCTTTTATTTTTGCACATTTCTAACCCCTTGAAAGCCATTTTTGGCTATGTCTCAATAATTTTTTCCTTTCTGGCTCGTTTTTTCCCACTTCTAATCCATTCTTGCCTATTTCTAAACCGTTTGAAGCCAATGTTTGCCTTATCCGAACCATTTTTGCCCCTTTCTAACCTGTCTGAAGCCAGTTTGGTCTATTTCTTGCCCATTTCTGGCCACATCTCTCCTGTTTACAGCCCTATTTGGTCATTTCTAACATAAGTTTGCCATCTCAACCCCTTTAATGCAATTTTTGTCTATTTCTAGACCAATTTGGGGCTTTTCTATCCCGTTTTGCTCATTTCTAAGCCTTTTTAAGCCACTTTTTCCTTTTCTTACTCGTTTTTGCCCATTTCTCACCTGTTTTCAGCCCTTTTTGCCCATTTCTAACCAGATTTAAACTACCTTTGGCCATTGCTAACCCATTTTTACCCACTTCTAACCTGTCCGAAACCATTTTTGTCCATTGCTAAGTCATTTTAAGCCTTTTATTTTCCTTTTCTAAAGCTTTTTGTCAATTTCTAACCCTTTTTAAGGTTTTTTTTTCTCCCCCCCCACCCTTGCTAGTAATTTTGGCCCATTTTTCCCTGTTTTCAGCCATTTTTGAAATTTCTAACCTAGTTTTGCCCTTTTCTAAACCCGTTTGAAGCCATTTTTGGCAATTTCTAAAACATTTTTGCCATTTCTATCCTACGTTTGCCCTTTTAAAAATCATTTTAAGCCAGTTTTGGCCATTTCTATCATATATTTGCCAAGTGTCAACCCGTTTTAAGCCATTTGTTTCCTTTTCTCACAAATTTTTGCTCATTTCTTTCTGTTTTCAGCCGTTTTTGGCCATTTCTAAACTAGTTTGGCCCAATTCTAACCCATTTCTTGGCCTTTTCGTGCCCATTTCTTTCCCATTTCTAAAATGTTTTACGCCTTTTTGCCATTTCTAGCCCCTTTTTTGCGCATTTCTAACCCGCTTGAAGCAATTTTTGGCCATTTTCTAACCTTTTTATGCCACTTTTGGCTATTTCAAAGCCACATTTTGCCTCGCTAACCCATTTTTTTTTTGCACTTCTAAGTCATTTTAAGTAGGTTTTGGCCGTTTCTAACCCAGTTCTGCCCAATTCTAACCCATTTGAAGCCATTTTTGGCTCTGTCTCGATAATTTTTGCCCTTTCTGTCTCATTTTTTTTTCTAATCCATTTTGCCATTTCTAAACTGTTTTAAGCCAATGCTTGCCTTTTCTGACCCATTTTTGTGCATTTCTAACCCGTTTTCAGCCATTTTTACCCACTTCTAACCTGCCAGAAACCGCCTTTGGCCATTCTCCCCTTTTATTTTTGCACATTTCTAACCCCTTGAAAGCCATTTTTGGCTATGTCTCAATAATTTTTGATCCTTTCTGGCTCGTTTTTTCCCCACTTCTAATCCATTCTTGCCTATTTCTAAACCGTTTTTGAAGCCAATGTTTGCCTTATCCGAACCATTTTTGCCCCTTTCTAACCTGTCTGAAGCCAGTTTGGTCTATTTCTAGCCCATTTCTGGCCACATCTATCCTGTTTACAGCCCTATTTGGTCATTTCTAACATAAGTTTGCCATCTCAACCCCTTTAATGCAATTTTTGTCTATTTCTAGACCAATTTGGGGCTTTTCTATCCCGTTTTGCTCATTTCTAAGCCTTTTAAGCCACTTTTTCCCTTCTTACTCGTTTTTGCCCATTTCTCACTGTTTTCAGCCCTTTTTGCCCATTTCTAACCAGATTTAAACTACCTTGGCCATTGCTAACCCATTTTTACCACTTCTAACCTGTCCGAAACCATTTTGTCCATTGCTAAGTCATTTTAAGCCTTTTATTTTCCTTTTCTAAAGCTTTTTTGTCAATTTCTAACCCTTTATAAGCTTTTTTTTCTCCCCCCCCACCCTTTGCTAGTAATTTGGCCCATTTTTCCCTGTTTTCAGCCATTTTTGGAAATTTCTAACCTAGTTTTGCCCTTTTCTAAACCCGTTTGAAGCCATTTTTGGCAATTTCTAAAACATTTTTGCCATTTCTATCTACGTTTGCCTTTTAAAACTCATTTAAGCCAGTTTTGGCCATTTATATCTATATTTGCCAAGTGTTCAACCGGTTTAAGCCATTTGTTCCTTTTCTCACAAATTTTTGCTCATTTCTTTCTGTTTTCAGCCGTTTTTGGCCATTTCTAAACTAGTTTGGCCCAATTCTAACCCATTTCTTGGCCTTTTCGTGCCCATTTCTTTCCCATTTCTAAAATGTTTTACGCCTTTTTTGCCATTTCTAACCTTTTTTGCGCATTTATAACGCTTGAAGCAATTTTGGCCATTTCTAACCTTTTTATGCCACTTTTGGCTATTTCAAAGCCACATTTTGCCCTCGCTAACCCATTTTTTTTTGCACTTCTAAGTCATTTTAAGTAGGTTTGGCCGTTTCTAACCAGTTCTGCCAATTCTAACCATTTGAAGCCATTTTTGGCTCTGTCTCGATAATTTTTGCCCTTTCTGTCTCATTTTTTTTTCTAATCCATTTTGCCATTTTAAACTGTTTTAAGCCAATGCTTGCCTTTTCTGACCCATTTTTGTGCATCTAACCCGTTTTCAGCCATTTTACCCACTTCTAACCTGCCAGAAACCGCCTTTGGCCATTTCTCCCCTTTTATTTTTGCACATTTCTAACCCTTGAAAGCCATTTTTGGCTATGTCTCAATATTTTTCTCCTTTCTGGCTCGTTTTTCCCCACTTCTAATCCATTCTTGCCTATTTATCTAAACCGTTTGAAGCCAATGTTTGCCTTATCCGAACCATTTGCCCCTTTCTAACCTGTCTGAAGCCAGTTTGGTCTATTTCTGCCATTCTGGCAACATCTATCTGTTTACAGCCCTATTTGGTCATTTCTAACATAAGTTTGCCAATCTCAACCCCTTTAATGCAAGTTTGGTCTATGCTAGACCAATTTGGGGCTTTTTTATCCCGTTTTGCTCATTTCCTAAGCC